>NC_087214.1:46262260-46264760 GCF_015104395.2 Macrobrachium nipponense
TGAATGGCCATAATTATAGTCTTGAATCTTCTAAATTCCTATAAGATGACGAAAAGGTTCAAATTATCATACATTTCCAGTAATTATCTGACATATATCGGGAATTATCGTACCGTATGCACGTTACGGTTTATCATACAGAGGGTCAAATTATCGTAGTTCTTGGAACCCTGAGTATAGAAGCCAGCCGTCAAATTTAAGATGTTAAGTCCTATATCCCACAACTAAATTACCACAATTTGTATACAACCGTTTTAATAAATCGTGTATATTAAAGTAATAATAAGGATAAAAAAAGACACTATTATTTAAAATCACACAGTAAAGTAGATTTACCCAATCTGATGAAAGTACTTTTTTGCCCAAATTAAGACCATGACCCCATATGTAGGCGGAAGGATGACTACTAAGGCCAAGGCCCCACCGAATCTGTTGTGTGCATCCAACACGGCTAAGAGTTTTGTGCGTCTTGATCAACTGCCATATAATTCAAGTACGAGTGGCCCCATGCGCTGCATGCGCGTGGGTGGCATCAATGCATTACCGGACTGCACGCGCAAGGAACAAAACATTTTGTTTTTAGCTGCAGTTGAACGTGCGTCTGCATTTGAGGTAGACTACTAAGGCCCCACTGAATCTGTTGCATGCGTCCAACACTGCCAAAGCAGCCTCATCCATCTGTAAGCGTGTCTGTCTTCTGCATGTATGGCCCAACCAGACAAATAAGTGTCGGTTTTAAGACGGACAGTTCAGCAGCACTTGCCGTCATATGGAGGGAGCGGCGAGTTTTAGCTCTTTGACTCATTGCTGTCAACCAGATTAAAAGTGTTGAAAATAGGAAAGTCTGGACTCGTGGCATGAATTTAAAATGAGGAGAGTGGAGAATATGCAACACTCTTTCAAAAACTACGACAGTATCCAGACAAGTTTTATAATATTGTCGGATGTCGCCAAAAACCTTTGACTTAATTCAGGAGGGCATTATATCTCGAATATCAAAATTTGATACCAATTACAGAAGATCAATATCCTTGGAACAGAGACTTCTTGTAAATCTGAGTAAGGATTACTGATTTCGAATTTGTGAAGTTGCACTTTATTTTATTCAAGAAAAAAATCAGATGTGTAGATTGCGTGTGAACTGAACACTACTAGTATACAGTAAATTCTGAAACAAAGGTATTTACATAAATGTATCCATTAGAATATATAAAAAAACCACTTGAATCCTTTATCATAACCACAAATCATCACATTCGATTATAACTCAAAGTTGAGCAGGTGGTTCAAATGCAGGTTGTTGTAGGTGTACCTCAAATCCTCTTCATGTGGACCCCACCTCGGAGACGCATGTCCAACTGCGGCTAAAAACAAAACTTTTTGTTCCTTGCGTGTCCAGTCTGGTAACGTACCTGACGCCACCTATGCTCATGCGCCATGTGGGGCCACTCTTATTTGAATTATGACAGTTGATCAAGACTCACAAAATGCTTAGCAGTGTTGGACACACGCGACGGATTCAGTGGGGCCTTAGCCCTACAACAACTTGCATTTGAACCACCTGCCCAACTTTGAGTTATAATCAAATGTGATGATTTGTGGTTATAATAAAGGATTCAAGTAGTTTTTTTATTATATTCTAATGGATACATTCATGTAAATACCTTTGTTTCACAAGTTACTGAATCTAGTGTTAAATTCACACACAATCTACACATCTAAATTTTTTTTATTAAATAAAACAAAGTGCAACTTAACAAATTTCGAAATCAGTAATCCTTACCTCAGAGTTACTACAAGTCTTTTTTTTCTGTTGATATTGATCTTCTGTAATTGGTATCAAATTTTTATATTCGAGATATAAGGCCCTCGTGAAATAAGTTAAAAGGTTTTTGGCGACATCCGACAATATTCAAAGAACTGGTCTGGATGCTGTGATGCTGCATATTCTCCGCTCTTTCCTATATCATGAGTCCAGATTTTCCTATTGTTCAACACTTCTAATTTGGTCGACAGCAATGAGTCAGGGTAAAAACTCGCACGCTCCCTCCATGACAGCAAGTACTGTTGAACTGTCCATCTTCTAACCGATGGGTCGCCCCAATCATGGCTAGATTGCTTGCCAGGTACGGCTAAAATTCGGCTAGAAATTTTCGTAGACCATTGTATTTCAATTTTTATTTCATCTTCATTGAGGTTGGATGATTCAAGTAATGGAGTAATCATGTCTTTAACAACCCGTAGAGTCTGGAAAACTGAGAACAGGGATATGCTTTTCAAAATATGTACATTTTCGGGCAACCTTTGTCTGATTTGTGTGATAAGAGCAATAAAAAATTTGGTGCACCGATCTCTAAGGACCGTTTCTTGGTATGAATTTAGATCCATCTCGGCCAGTTTCTTTGCTGTGCTATAACTAAGAGCTTTATATTCTTCCAAGTTACAAGTAAAAGGATCAATTCTCTGAAAAGGAAGCACAACTCTTCGAACCAATGCTTCA
>NC_087214.1:46269760-46274760 GCF_015104395.2 Macrobrachium nipponense
GAGTTAGTCATCTGCGGTTTATGTGCATCAACTTGTGTACAATATTGACTTCCCCCACTACACCCTCTCTTCACAGCGCCCTTTGAAGCTGCCTTCTATTTACCTTCTGTTTTCCTTTAAGAATATCCACACATTACTTCTTCATCTTATAGTTAGGGGCTATCGTGTTTTGGCCCAATTACGATAAAGATTCTTATGATATTATTTTCTACTGTAAATATAATTAGTTAAGGTAAACTGCAGAGTTTACCTAATCATTCCCTTTGGCCAGAGGTTTATATTTTGCGTTATCCCAGGTAAGTTGCGTGGATCTTCAGTTTAACCCATGTGCAGCAGCAACAGTCGCGAGTGTTATGGAAAGGCTTCAGACACATTGGCGTATGCTTTTGGTGGTGGAACGAGACAGCATAAGTAAGCAAAACATTACAAGTGTTACCTGGTTGCTCGGAAGTCGTATGATCGTGACGTCAGAAAAATGCAGTCGTGTGTGTGTGTGTATTTTCGTGTGTCAAACAGTACGTATTCGTGGAACATACAAGAACATTGAGAAGACCAGCGTGTGTACGTTTGTACGTCCATCAGGGCGCATGAATACGTGTTGGGGAAATGAGGGTTAAACGACAGACTTTTGTACTGATTACCAGTGAGAAGAGCCAGAGGAGGCGCTAGAAGATCCTTCCAGAAGATGGATTCGGTTTGTTACCACAGAATATCAATTCTCTAATTGACAAATTTTCTTGGGAAAACACTGATGGGAGGTTTGACAATTAGAATAGTGTGACATGTTTTTTTTTTTTTTTTTTCTTTCAATCAAGATGACCATTAGAGGAGTAATTGTGTTTAATGGTTTTGTAATTTTTAATTCATTTTCTTTGGTTTTCATGTTAGCTCTTTTGGATGCCAAGGTAGGTTGAATTACCAATTAATGATTTCTTTCTTTTTTTAATCAGAACAAGGGCCATCATAATATATATAATATATATATATATATATATATATATATATATATATATATACATATATATATATATATATATATATATATATATATATATATATATATATATATATATATAGATATATATATATATATATATATATATATATATATATATATATATATATATATATATATATATATATCTATATATAATATATATATATATATATATATATATATCATATATATATATATATTATATATATATATATATATATATATATATATATATATATATATATATATATAATATATATATATATATATATATATATATATATAATATATATATATATATATATATATATACATATATATATATATATATATTATATATATATATATATAAAATGTATATATAATGTATATATATGTAGAGGTAGGAAGCAGGAAAATCCTACTGGTAATAGCAATAATAATAAATATTACGAAAATTATCATTATTTCTCCCTAGCATACGAACTAAGTTTCCTCAGAAAAGGCAATTTCAGGAATTGCTCCTTTAATTGCTACATTTAAATCCTATTGCAAGAAACTCTTCAGTTTAAAAACCTTTTTAAAGCTCCTGAAATATACCACACCATCCCATCTGCCGTTAACGATCCCTGCAATTTCACTCCTATTAAAAGATTTTCAAGCTCCCCACTCAACCGCACGCGCGCGCGCACGAGCACACACACACACACACCCATACACATACACACACACACCCATACACTACACACACACATACACACACACACACACACGTAGATTTAACCGTAAGTTACAAATCCTGAACGGTTTCGTCTTTATATCGAAGACACCGTGATATTTACACAGCGTTTAATTTTCGCAATCATTTATCTGCTATAAATATATATATATATATATATATATATATATATATATATATATATATATATATATATATATATATATATATATATATATTATATATAATATATATAATGTGTGTCTGTGTCTGTGTGTGTGTTTGTGCGTGTGACTGAAAATCACAGTGACACGGGATTTATATATATGCTGATATATAACCGTAAAAGTGAAATGCTGGGCATATATCACGAGTCTTAAACATATACATACATACTATATATATATATATTGTAGGAAGCCCACTAAAATTTGGAAAAAATTGAAAGTTTTTTTTATTTAAGCTTTCGGAGAGTACATTCTCTCCCTCTTTCAGAAAGAGAAATAAAAGTTACATAAACTGAAAACAACGGTCAAGGTAAAAGAAATAACATACAAGCATATGGTTTTATCAGAATAACTGCCCTACGGTGGTTTGCCAATCTTGTTTAACAACTTAGCTACACTAACTAACTACATGCTTTGTCATAATTGCATTACAGAAAAGGTCCAGTTTTAAATTACTCTTATATATATTCATAGCGTCAACATTTTGGATTAAAATAGATTCTAAAAGTTTTCTTTTTTCGGTGTTATTAACAACCTTTATGTTTTTCATTTTGTCTTGGTTAACCATATGATTTTTACTTTGTCTATGTTGAAACAGGGCGTTGTTTTCATCACCTTTCCTTAATGAGTCACGATGTTGTCTTTTTTTCTGTCAAAATCAATCGTTTCACCTATATATGTTTTATTACACTCTTGACAGGGAATTTCGTAAATGCATCCTTGTGTTTTGTCTACATTTTTAACATTATTTGTTAGGTACTTTTTAACAGTGTTTGTATTCTTATATACTGGGACAATGTTGCAAAATTTCAAATATTCGTTTAAAAGTCCAGGGTTTGCTTTGGTCTGTAGTAAGACTAAAACACTATTATTATTACCTAGGAAGCTCCTTTTCTCCCTTGTTACATAATATATTCTACGTGTCTTAAAATGCGCCCTTTGAATAAAATTTGTATTGTAACCAAGTGCAGTGAAAACATTTTTGATATGATTGATTTCAGTATCTAAAAATTCAACATCACAAAGTTTATACGCTCTCAAGACTATATTAGAAATAACACCTATTTTGACATCGTCTGAATGGAAAGAAAAAACATGGATATATGACTGCATGGGTCGGTTTTCTATATACTGCATATTTAATCCTATTATCTTCTGAACGACATAATAAAGTGTCTAAGAAAGGTAACCTGTTATTATTCTCATTTTCTACTTTAAATTTGATACACTGGTGTAAGTTATTCAGTTGAGTTAGTAAATCTTCAACATTAATAAAATCTGGAATCAAAGCAAAAATATCGTCAACATAGCGAAACCAAACAATTGGAAAGTTAAAAATGGTGGGTAAAACTTCAGTTTCAAAACATTCCATAGACAAATTTGCTAAAACGGGTGATAACGGCGAACCCATGGGCAAGCCGAAAATCTGTGAGCAAAATTTACTATTACACCCAAAGTGACACTGTTCAATACAAATATTTATCAGATCAATAAATACACTTTTTGGTACAGGTAGATCAATATTAAGACTATCAATTTTGCGTTCTAAAAACCGCATGCATTCATCTACAGGTACTTTGGTGAAAACGGACTCCACGTCAAAACTAACCATCCTCTTTCCTTCTAACGACAGGTGTCGAGTCTTTTCAATAAAATCTGTAGTGTCCTTTAAGTGAGAGTTTGATATAGTACCCAAACACTTTGATAAATGCTTAGCTAACCAACTAGCCAGATTGTAGGTCACTGAATCAATTGTTGAGGTAATTGGCCGCATAGGGACCTCCGGAAGGTTTGTGAATCTCTTAGGCAGACCATACATCGAAGGAAGTGTCAGGAGGTAAGACTGAAATTTCTTAAACAGGTCCGGAAAGTCTTTCCCTAGAAGAGATTTGAGTTTTTGTTAAAATCCTGCTACCATCTTTTCAATGGGTCGGAGATTAGAGCCTTGCACAGGGGATCCATTTATAGCTCGGGGAACTAGTGGGATGGTAGGCCAGGAGCATTCCAAGGACTCATAAAACGTGAGCTGTAAGTTTCACCACTTAGTTCCAATGACGATTTGATGATTTCAACTTATGACATCCTCATTTTTGTTCGTATGTCTTATGTTTTTTTTCGCATTATGTAAAGATTCTTTTCTGATTTGTAACGATCCATTTTACAATTGGTTTTGTCGTTTACAAAAGCAATTATGAAATGAGTCGTTCAAGATAGAAACAGCTGGATGAGGCTCAATAAAAACGGCAACCCCGACTATGGATTAATCTGAGGGGAAAAAAATTATTCATATTAATGATTCTATTTCATTGTCATTTTTGAAGTTGCCCATGAAGAACTGTCGATGTTACTGAAGGTGACGCTTCGGTAAGGATCAAGAATAATCAAGTCCTAGAATTACCTGTACTACTTACTATTACTCATAACAGTGCATTTTCTCCCCATCCCCCGCAAAGAAATGAAATAAAATCTCATTAACGGATCAGAAGTACTGCTCTTTATTCTTATTTGTATGTCTGCATGGACTTCTTTTTGTCTCCCTATTTTTTCATGTAATTGTTGATATTTTTCACCAATACAGTATTTAGTGTACACAAATCTCGGCCTTTATTCTCCCGAGTGAGTGATCTAAAAAATGTATAAAATTCTACAAAAAATCTCTGAAAAAGGCTCTTCGCTAATAAATCTTCAATATGCCACATTGGTCATTCCTGTAAAAGATTTTTTTTTTGTTTTTATGTTTTCAGGGCAAGAGTAACAGCGCTTATGAATCTGTTTCCTTCTTTCTTTTCTCCTCCTCTCTCTTTGAGGACACCTGTTCAACCTGCGGCCTTTTCATTGTGCTTCGATGTGAGACGCATTAGGAGAGAGAGAGAGAGAGAGAGAGAGAGAGAGAGAGAGAGAGAGAGAGAGAGAGAGAGAGAGAAATGGCTTCCTCTTCAGTGGGCCTCAGGTCACACTTTGTATCAGACAATGTCGCTTTGATGTTGAGAGCTTTGCGCCTTTTACTTTTTATCTTTTCCTATAAATGCGTTCTATGACGTGATTAAATATTCAATTTTTATGTCATTTTAATTTTGGT
>NC_087214.1:46279760-46284215 GCF_015104395.2 Macrobrachium nipponense
TTATCACTGTACTGCAGACCTTCACTTTTAGGTTGATTGACATTTTTTTTTTATCACATAACTACTCCAGCTACCTCTCTCCACTTCCCCCATGCAGCTTTTATCCATCCTCTTGGCTTAAAGTAGACCCTAAGTCTTTAAACTTTTCCACATGTTTTATAATTGAACCTCTTCTTTCGTGTATTACTATTCTGCTTCTATCTTTTTTACTGCTCACCAAAACCACTGTTTTATTCACATTCACCTTTAAGCCACCCCTCACTAACGACTCCTGCCACTCTCCAACCCTTCTCTGTCAGTCTTCCTCATTTTCGGATGTAATCACAAGTTATCAGTGTTTAAAAATTCCCACAGCTCTTCATTCCTGATCTCTTTCAGTTAATACATCCATGACCAACACAAACAAAAATGGGCTTAATGCTGACCCCTGGTGTAATACAACACTAACTTCATAGTTTTCGGTTTCCCCAACTGCTGTTATTACTTTTGTGCTCATTCTTGGATATATCATCTCGACCAGCCTAACTAACTTTTCTGGGACTTTCCTCTTCTTCAAACACCAAAATGTCACTTCTCTTGGGATTCTATCATATCCCTTCTCTCAATCTATAAATGCACAGTAGAGCTCCTGGTTTCCATCTAGCCTCTTTTCCTGTAGCTGTCTTACTATGAAGGGTCATCCACTGTCCTCTTCCTCTCATGATTCCATACTGCTGTTTCCTGATCTTTTCAGTCTCTCTTAATCTCTGGTCCAGTATCCTCTCTAAAGCTTTCAATCCATGCTCAGTTAGTTTAATTCACCTGTAGGTACCACAATCCATGACATCTCCCTTCTGCTTGTATATATATACCATTAGAGTCTCCTCACAGTTGCTTCGCATTATTTGATCATTTCAATTTGGAACTCTAATGGACATGGTGCTTTACTATTCTTCATTTTACTTAATGCTCTCTTCATTTCTGTATCCTGTATCTCCATCACTGGTCCCTCTACCCTCTGTGCTTCCCCCACCCATCTCCTTTCTCCCATTTCCAGTATTTAAAACTTGTTTAAAATACTCTTTCCATCTTTTTCTTAATGTCTTCATCCCTATGCAATATATGTCCATCTCTATCCTTAATAACCCCAAATTTACCAACATCCTGTCGCTGCCCTTTCCTTAAGTTTGAAATCTTACAGATATCTTTTTCTCCTTCTCTTGTGCTTAGTCTTTCATTCAACTGCTCCACCGCACTTCCAGTAGCCATAACCTACCCTCCTTCTCCCATCTCTATCCTCTTCGCTGTACCATTCTTCTGCACCCTGTGCATGCCTTACTTCCCAGTCCTTAAATACCTTTGATACACTCCAGCTCCTCTGTTTTTCCCACACATATTTTTCTTATGTCTGCCAAAATATTTTCCAGTCAGTTACCCTGTACAATTCTAAACCCCCCCAATCCCCCCCCCCCCCCCCCCCCCACCCCCCCCCCCCCCCCCCTCTACCTCAGCCATCTCTCTCACACAGTCCTCCTGAATTGGTTCCCCTTTTTTCCTTTAAGGTCCCAAATCTTAATTCTAGATCTCCTCTCTCTCTTCTTCAGCTTCCTACCTCTCATTTTCAAATCCATCACCACTAACCTATTTTGTTTAACACACGCTTCTCCCAAGATCACTTTGCAGTTCGTCAGATTGCTTTTGTCAACTTCTCTAACCAGGATGTAATCTATTTGGCTTTGCACTCCTCCACTTTCATAAGTTCTAAAGTACTTATGCAACTTCTGAAACCATGTGTTCATGCATGGTAATTCCAAACTCTGAACCATCTCCAATATATAATCCCCATCTTCATTTCTAATTCCAAACCCATGGCCTCAGTGTACCTCCTGATACCCATATCTTCTCTTTCCCACCCTGCCATTCATATTAGCTCCTATTATTAGCTCCTCGTCCTCTTTCACTGTTCTAATGGCAGCCTTAAATTCTTTTTTAAATAATTTTTTCTCTTGTTCTTGTTAACCCAGCTAAGGAGTGTATGCTGAGATTATATTTGCTACTTAGTCCCATATTATTATTGAATCTTTTAAAAGCCTATAATTTACTATTTTTACCTCTACTACTTATCCCTTCCTCGCTGAACAGCAGCACCAATATGCAGTAAATGTGTCTCACTGTCGAACTTCTCAGTTTCAGAGGTCCTTTATGCCTCAAACCGTTGGACTGTGAAACACCCTCCCAGAGGATGCAGTGCAATTGGAACTTCAGAAGTTCAAGCGAAGGTTCATTACATTACTACCCTAATACTATTCTTGCATTTTAATATATTTTTATCCATTTATTAATTTATTATTTTTTTTATAAGTTGCGTGTATTCTTTCTGTATTTCCCTTTACCTCATCTTTCTTATTCCTAATGATCACCATTTTCATTGGAAGCATGAATTTGAAGTCTATGGCCTATGTGGGCTTGTAATATATGAATAGGTTTTATCTTCTGAATAATAATGACAATTCAAATAAAAGAAAGAACTGTGTTATCTTTTACAGACATCATCACTTTGAGTTTGCGCAGGTTATCTTTGTGTCTAGATATATGTATTTTTTTATACTTGTTGTATTCTATATATATCAAAGAATGTCTTCTTTAAAAAAACATTATATAGATATTAAAATGCCTTCTTAAAAAAAAAAAAGGTAAAAAATGCGCCTAAGTTTCTTCGTTGCAATCAAGATTTTTCCAACAGAAGAATGATATCAATTAGACCACAACAAATTAACAGACTTAAAAGAGAAAACTTATATCAGACAAAGTCTTAAACCAATTAAAATACATAAACATTACTCATTCAAAACTACCGATGAATGAATAAAACCAGTTAAAAGACTTAAGCGACAGTACTCATCCAAGAGCTATAGTTAACAAGTAAAAAATGCGCCGAAATATCTTCGGCACAATTGCGTTTTTAGCACAGCGCATAATGCTGTATGCAACTCTCAGCCACGTCCCATGAAACTTCCAGCTGCAGCCCGGTGGCAGTGTGTGTTGTTGACACCTATAGCCATGCCAGATGCACGCTTCATGGATAACCTAACATTAGATAAAATAGAATGAAAAATACTGAGCTAGGAGTGCTACAGTTTGGTATGTTTGATGATGGGAGGGTTGATGATCAACATACCAATTTGCAGCCTTCTATTCTCAGTAGTTTTTAAGATGTGATGCTATTCTTTCTCGGAGACCAGAATAAATGCAAGCTAAATTCTAGCAGACCGAATTGAGCATGGATGGAATGTGGATTGGCAGAGATTTGCATTTTATAACACGTCCATGAATTTACAAAGATCAGCGGAAAGAATTCAAGTACTTCTCAGCTAAAAAAAAAAAAAAATGGAGTGAAGGTTTGCAGGTACAGGCAAATGGAACAGTGAATGCCAGAATGAAATAAGGAAATGATTGATCCCTACTGATATTAAATTGAATTGAAACAAAATCAATAACTCAGAGAGAGTCGGAGGTCTTCTGATTATCTAAAATGGAATGGTCGTGAATAGGAAGTAAAGTTCTTAAGCTTTTATATGAAAAAAGTGTCAAACAAAACGTAAGTGAACAGAGCACCCAATGCGGTGGTGTTGTGAAGAAGGAGGCGGCGAAAATGTAGAAGGCTATATAGGTTGAGGTGCATGCAAGATTTATTTATTTTACGATAAATTGTTACTGATGCTGTTCAAGGTATTGATATTGATATATGGGTTTATTCTGTTATCAGATTATTTATTTACTTGATAATTACTGAAATTCATATATAGTATCTAGAATTGGTATTAAGGTGAAAAATTTATTCTTTTGTTGTGATTAGGATTTACTATGCTGAAAAGTATGCTTTCATTTGAGGTTCAACTGTAAATGTTTTATAGTAATGGTCATTTGTGTCTTTGTGCTATCCAAAACCTGCACTCACTGTAAATAAATTCTATATGCTATATTGCAATAAATTAGGTTTAAGGTACCTGGTCATTTCTATACGCCTTCCTCCTTAGTATGTCGCAGTCCATCAGTCCATTCCAGCCCACCTTCTAGTTGTTCATAATGAACGTGATCATCATGAGGTACAGTCCGTCCAATAATAATATATATATATATTATATATATATATATATATAAATATATATATATATAATATATATATATATATATATATATATATATATATAAATATATATATATATATATATATATATATATATATATATATATATATATAAATATATATATATATATATATATAATATATATATATATATATATATATATATATATATATATATTTACGGATACAAATATATATTTAAGGCAAAAAATGTTGATTGTACTTAGTTACAATGACAGAAAAGATACAGAATCTAAGGAAATGATAAAAAAACAAAAAAAGGAAAGTCATATGTTTTCATTATGGGTTTAAGTGAAAAATCCACCCCG
>NC_087214.1:46284715-46312691 GCF_015104395.2 Macrobrachium nipponense
CTTCATTATGCCACATTGGTCATTCCGTAAAAGATTTTTTTTTCTTTGTTTTCAGGGCAAGACTAACAGCGCTTATGAATCTGTTTCCTTCTTTCTTTTCTCCTCCTCTCTCTTTGAGGACACCTGTTCAACCTGCGGCCTTTTCATTTGTTGCTTCGATGTGAGACGCATTAGGAGAGAGAGAGAGAGACAGCGCGAAGGGCAAATGGCTTCTTTCTCAGTGGGCCGCAGGTCACACTTTGTATCAGACAATGTCGCTTTGATGTTGAGAGCTTTGCGTCTTTTACTTTTTATCTTTTCCTATAAATGCGTTCTATGACGTGATTAAATATTCAATTTTTATGTCATTTTAATTTTGGTAACTTGAGAGTAAGGAAAATATCTGGTGCTTTTAAATCAGTTGCAAAAGGTTTTGTGAAGATTTTTCGTATCTCTGAACATGTTTCATCTTTGATAGTCTTTTAAAGCAACGAGGAAATGTGAACTCAAACTCGATATTATTTCTGCAAAATAAGATGCTGTGCTTTAAAGAACTGTGTTAACTGTAATAATCCATAAATGTTACAGTGCCAGGAGGTTGCTCAAAAACTTTATGATGAGGATGAAGTGTGACTTTGAGTACGAAGACGAGAGAGTGACTTTATTTGCGAAAGTCTCCTTAAGCTTCTTTGATTATTTAACTGCCTTTATGGAAGAAATGATGAGAGACGTCAAAGAAATGAGACAGGAGATGTGTGGAGTAGAAGTTCACTGCCAAAGGAGACAGTGTTGGTTACGAGGAGAGAAGAATACCTACTGGTACTAGTGAAGGAATTAAAAAGTGTCTGTAAAGGGGCAACATTAAAATTGTCTTTATTCAAGAAGAGCAAGGTTATGGAGCTTGACATAAAACAGGACGGTGGAGCAATGGATCGTGACATTTGTCTGTATAAGAATTAAAAAGTGGAATTCAACATGAATACTTATAATTGCCAACGAACCAATATATATATATATATATATATATATATATATATATATATATATATATATATATATATATATATATATAGGGTTGAGTGGGGTAAAAGGCCCCCGTGGGGTAAAAGGCCTCCCCCTATTTTCTTGCTTATGACATATCATAGCAACTTAGTCAGCTGACCAGTGCAGCAACACCTTCTGCCTGAAGCTTTCTATAACAAACAGCCAGGGAGAACTAGAATGGGACAAAGCCAGCAGGCGTTTTTCTTCTTTGGACACATTTCATGTAAGTATGTGTGCTATAAAAGGGATATCCTGTGCGCATATCTTGTCAGTAAAGTCAGTACTTTAGCTACAGTTACTTTAAATGAGAGCTAAGAAATATCTTGCAATGCAATCCAGACTTGAAAACTCAATTGAGGTACAGGTGGATTTAGTTTTCTTAAAAAATGGCAAATGGGGTAAAAGGCCCACCACGCTTTGGGGCAAGAAGCCCAGGGGGCTTTTTACCCCATCTGATCAGTTGGACATGTAACCAGTGGTGAAAGAGGACAGACTGCATCTTATTTGTGCAATGAAGGCAGCTGGAGTTTGTCTTCCTCTTATGTTTACATTTGCCCGTAAAAGGATGACTTCACTACTTATGATCGGCAGCTCACCTGGATCAATTGCTAGATGCACAGCAAATGGATGGTCTAATGCATATTGTTTCGTAGACTGGCTATATCACTTTGTTAAAATTGTTAAGCCAAGTCGAGCAGAAAAGCACATTACAATTTCAGATGGCCACCAAAGTCACAGGACATTAGCCAGAGAGAATGGAGTAATGTAATGGAAATTAGTCTACCTTTTTTACTTGTCATTTTTGTTCTTATGTAAAACTTATTCGTTATTTCTTTTATGTGTTATTCTTGGTGCTATATAAAGAAAGTGAATTTATTTCTAATTGTGCTGTTACAGTTGTCATGGAGAGGATGTGTCAATTTATTTCACAATTTTCCTAATTTCAGTTCCTATGAATACCAAAAAGTTCTAGGTTTTACAAGAAACTAAGAACTCTTAAGATTAATTTTTGTATATTTTCCAACATTATTCTTGAATATTTTTGTGTGGAAGGTTGAATTTTTTTATATTTAACAAATATAGGCGTCTACTTTTCAAATTAAATGGTAGTTTTCATGAAGTACCACAATATCTTAGGTATGGGGCAAAAAGCCCCACCGTGGGCTTCTTACCCCACCCATGGGGTAAAAGGCCCCTTTGTTCTTTTTTTTTCAGGTCAGTTTTTTACTATCCTAAATTGCTAACAGCTTCTTATGATTATGATCGTTGATACTCCAATAACAAAGCTTTCTAGAAATATCTATGTTAGGTCAATAGCTGAAATACTGTAGACAATATAAGTATTTCTCCCTAAGGGTGGCTTCTTACGCCACTCTCCCCTATATATTTTTATTATATAATTATATATATAGAATAATATATATATATGTATATATATATATATATATATATATATATATATATATATATTATATATATATCATATATATATATATATATGTATATATATAATACATATATTTAATTATATGTATAAGTATATCTATATATTATGATATATATAATACATACATATATTATAACTTATACAATACATATACTAGTATACATATATATACATATACACATACACACACACACACACACATATATATATATAAATATATATATATATTATATATAATATATATATATATATGTATGTATGTTGTATGTGTATTGTATACATATACGTGTAACCATATAAACATGTTACTCGAGTTTGCTGTTGGGGTTCTATTTAAGATATTGAACGCTTGCACTGCAACCAGGTAGCTTCTATCTATTCCATATTAACGATGTAATCTATTTCGTACAATACTGCATATGTACTAAAGTACATGAGAATTAATTCTTACAGTTTGCAAATATATGTATAGTTTGATTTACGGAAGGTTAGGATATTGTTTCACAGCAATTGATTTTAAATTGTTACACTACTACGCCTCTGGGATATAATCGCAAGTGTTTTTATATAATTCCAGAAATAGGCTGATCACCCTGTCTATGGTACTCCCTCTATTTATCAATATTTTTTCTTATGCCTCATATGTAATTTACGTTCAAAATCAGTGCTTTGATATTTTTGTTAAGTTGCATTATTGGAATTGTATATATTAACATATAATGTCTTTAGATACAGATGAGCTAATGAAATATAATAGTTATGATAACTTCAAAAGAATTTAGTACTTATATTTATATCATTATGTCAAGTTCGATAGTTTCTTGAGAGTTGTTAATAATTTTATGTAATTAATCATTATTATTTAACATTTAGAAAAACGCTTTTTTCTGCCGATGCATTTTTCTAAATGAAAAGCATTGAAAAATGTTTCCTAATTAGTAGATTAAAAGGCAAAACACACATTCATGTAAGATTATGAATTGTTACATCTGATACAAGTATGTTCACTCAATGTTTACACTACCAAAATAAAAAATAATTATAATAATAACTCAGCTCCAATACTTAAGGAAATTTTCCAATCTGAGTTTCAGCTTCCGATATGGAACCTGAAACCCTCATTGGAAAAAAATCATGAAAGTTTTCGAATTCCTAAAAAATGATGAAGAGAATTTTACTGTTAAAACATTACACTATATAAAAAAATTGAACGCAATTTCTACAACTTCACCACATAGCTATCGAGATCACAGATGCAAATATTTTGTTAAAGCGTTATGCTCACCAGGACTTCCATGGAGGTTTTACTTCCTCATTTCACTGATATTTTTCGTTTCTATTCAAACAAAAGATATAATATACTTGAACAGGTTTTCATGGACACAAAATTAAACTCTCTCAACACACACACACACAACACACACACACACACACACACACATATATATATATATATATATATATATATATATATTCTATATATATATATATATATATATATAGATATATATTATATAATATCTATTTATTATATATATGTATATACTGATATATATATATATAGATATATATATATATATATATTATATATAAATATATATATATATATATATATATATATATATAGATATATATAGTATATATATATATATATATATATATATATATATATATATATTATATATATATTATAGATTGATAGATATAGATATAGATTTTTCAAGTCATGGCCCCTGTGTGCTTGTTCCTTGTGAATATGTTTAATCTACAGAAAAATATAAATATGTATGTATATATAGATAATGAATCAAAATTCTGACATTCTTTCCTTTCTCTTACGTTACTAATATTAAGGTAACATAATAATTCAATATTTAATCTCGACACCGCAAATGGAAAAACCAAAGCTCTGATATCAAAGCGTCATTGTCTCGGTACAAAGTGTTGTGACCTGAGGCCCATTGAAGAGGAGGCTATTTCCCGCGCTCTCTCTCCTAATGCGTCTCACATCGAAGCACAATGAAAGGGCCTCAGGTCGCACAGGTGTCCTCTTCAAAGAGCGAAAGAGTAAAAGAGGAAAGCGATTCATAAGTGCTGTCAATCCTGCCCTAAAAAAGAAAAAAAATGTTCAGCTGGAAAGACCATTGCGGCCTATTGAAGATACATTAGCGATGAGCAACGTTGCGGAGAGACTTGTGATGCCTCTCTCAACGTTTTGAGTGCAGCGTAATTCAGATAGATTTTAATGCTGCTTTCGATTTAATAATTCACGAGGTATTTACTTTTTATTTATAAACTTCAGAATCTTGGAGTTTGCGGATATGTTTTAGGATTACTTCAAGATTTCCTTACAGGTAGGCAGCAGAGATGCTGTGGACGGGATCTTTAGAGAAGCAAGACCTATTGGATCTGGAGTTCCACAGGGCAGTGTTCTTGGTCCACTGTTATTTTTAGTTTATATAAGTGACGCGGTTGTTGGCCTGGAAAGCAAGATTGTTCAGTATGCTGATGTTGCAACACTGAGCTTCAGTAAAACGAAAACACTATTGATTAACAAATCTCGTACAGATTTCCCACCCTATTCTCTCCTTCAGGTGGATGGAACTTTGCTGAATGAGTTTGAAGCTTTAACTATTCCAAGTGTAACCTTTGACCTACATCTAACTTTTGAGAAACATTTACCTAATGAAAGCTTCAGGTAATGCTACGCGAAAGTTGGTTATTGTTCGTAAGGCCGCGTATTTATATCAGTGATAAAATCAGTGCAACCTGTTTTAAGCCATTTGTACTGCCTTTACTAGAAACTGTTCTCCGGTGTGGATGTCTGCTTCTGCTAGATATTTGTTTCTTTTTAGATAGTGGCTCGTGGTGGTAGGTTTCTATTTCCTAATATTAGCAGGTATGACATATTTGTCACTTTTTCATAAGTTATTTCAACAGACATCTTTCTCATTCACAATTGATCCCTGATCCCCTTTAGCTGCCAAGAGCAACTAGATTCGCTGAACAGCAGCAGCTTCTTCTTTTCCACCACTATCCCTACATTAAAGGGTCGGTTGCCTGATGCGCCTTCTCCTCTGCCTTCTATCAAAGGCATCATCCTCCACCAAACCTCCTCTCTCCATATCTTCCTTCACTTTATCTCAATATCTAATTCTCTGTCTCCCTCTCGACCTTTTTCCTCAAACAGGTTCTTCCCAAACCCTCTTCACTCCCTCCTCATCATCCATCCTCAGCACATGCCCATGCCATCTCAATCGTGCCTCTCTTACCACCTCTGTAATCTTTATTAAGCCTCCCTTGCTCGTCTACCGATTTGGTAGTTCGAATTTGCTTCCCTGCTCTGCCAATGCAAAATTAGAGGAATTTATTTCTGGTGGTTCAGATCCCACAATAAGCTGTAGGTCCTGTTGCTTAGTAACCAATTCATGCATAGCCATGTAAAAATATCTAATCCTTTGGGCCAGCCCTAAGAGAGTTGTTAATCAGCTCAGTGCTCTGGTTTAAACTAAGATATACTTCAGTTTTCCACTCCGATCCATATATTAACACTAGTCTTATCACTGTACTGCAGACCTTCACTTTTAGGTTGATTGAGAATTTTCTTTATCACATAACTACTCCAACTACCTCTCTCCACTTCCCCCATGCAGCTTTTATCCATCCTCTTGGCTTAAAGTAGACCACAAGTCTTTAAACTTTTCCACATGTTTTATAATTGAACCTCTTCTTTCTTGTATTACTATTCTGCTTCTATCTTTTTTACTGCACACCAAAACCACTGTTTTATTCACATTCACCTTTAAGCCACCCCTCACTAACGACTCCTGCCACTCTCCAACCCTTCTCTGTCAGTCTTCCTCATTTTCGGATGTATTCCCACAGCTCTTCATTCCTGATCTCTTCAGTTAACACATCCATGACCAACACAAACAAAAATGAGCGTAATGCTGACCCCTGGGTAATCCAACACTAACTTCATAGTTTTCAGTTTCCCCAACTGCTGTTGTTACTTTTGTGCTTGTTCTTTGATATATACTCTCGACCAGCCTAACCAACTTTTCTGGGACTTTCCTCTTCTTCAAACACCAAAATGTCATTTCTCTTGGGATTCTATCATATGCTTTCTCTCGATCTATAAATGCACAGTAGAGCTCCTGGTTTCCATTCAGCCTCTTTTCCTGTAGCTGTCTTACTATGAAGGGTCATCCACTGTCCTCTTCCTCTCATGATTCCATACTGCTGTTTCCTGATCTTTTCAGTCTCTCTTAATCTCTGGTCCAGTATCCTCTCTAAAGCTTTCAATCCATGCTCAGTTAGTTTAATTCACCTGTAGGTACCAAAATCCATGACATCTCCCTTCTGCTTGTATATATATACCATTAGAGTCTCCTCACAGTCGCTTTGCATTATTTCCTCTTCCTATATAGCCTTTAATGAATCCAGCATCCATTTCTCCCTCTGTACCTAGCAATTTGATCATTTCATTTTGGAACTCTAATGGACATGGTGCTTTACCATTCTTCATTTTACTTAATGCTTTCTTCATTTCTGTATCCTGTATCTCCATCACTGGACCCTCTACCCTCTGTGCTTCCCCTATCTCCTCTCTCACATTTCCAATATTTAAAACTTTTGTAAAATACTCTCTCCATCTCTTCTTAATGTCTTCATCTCTATGCAATATATGTCCATCACTATCCTTAATAACACCAAATTTACCAACATCCTTTCGATGCCTTTTCCTCAAGTTTGAAATCTTACAGATATCCTTTTCTCCTTCACACGTGCTTAGTCTTTCATTCAACTGCTCCACCACACTTCCAGTAGCCATAACCTACCCTCCTTCTCCCATCTCTATCCTCTTCTCTGTACCGTTCCTCTGCACCCTGTGCATGCCTTACTTTCCAGTCCTTAAATGCATTTGATACACACTATATCCACTGGTTCTTCCCACCAGTTCCTCTGCTTTTCCCACATATATTTTTCTCATGTCTGCCAAGATATTTTCCAGTCAGTTACCCTGTACAAATTCTAAATTCCCACCCCAAGCCATCTCTCTCACACAGTCCTCCTGAATTGCTCCCCCTTTTCTCCTTTAAGGTCCCAAATCTTAATTCTAGATCTTCTCTCTCTCTCTCTCTTCTTCAGCTTCCTACCTCTCATTTTCAAACCCATCACCACTAACATATTTTGTTTAACACAAGCTTCTCCCAAGATCACTTTGCAGTTCATCAGATTGCTTTTGTCAACTTCTCTAACCAGGATGTAATCTATTAGGCTTTGCACTCCTCCACTTTCATAAGTTCTAAAGTACTTATGCAACTTCTGAAACCATGTGTTCTTACATGGTAATTCCAAACTCTGAACCATCTCCAATATATAATCCCCATCTTCATTTCTAAATCCAAACCCATGGCCTCAGTGTACCTCCTGATACCCATCTCTTCTCTTTCCCACCCTGCCATTCATATCAGCTCCTATTATTAGCTCCTCGTCCTCTTTCACTGTTCTAATGGCAGCTTTAAATTCTTGTTTAAATAATTTTTTCTCTTGTTCTTGTTAACCCGCCTAAGGAGTGTATGCTGAGATTATATTTGCTACTTAGTCCCATATTATTATTGGAATCTTTAAAAGCCTATCATTTACTATTTTTACCTCTACCATTTTTACCTTCTCAGTTTCAGAGGTCCTTTATGCCTCAAACCGTTGGACTGTGAAACACCCTCCCAGAGGATGCAGTGCAATTGGAACTTTAGAAGTTCAAGCAAAGGTTCAGTACATTACTATCCTAATACTATTCTCCTTGCATTTTAATTCATTTTTATCCATTTGTTAATTTATTATTATTTTTTTATAAGTTTCGTGGATTCTTTCTGTATTTCCCTTTACCTCATCTTTCTTCTTCCTAATGATCACCATTTTCATTGGAAGCGTGAATTCAAAGTCAATGGCCCATGTGGGTTTGCAATATATGAATAGGTTTTATCTTTTGAATAATAATAACAATTCAATTAAAAGAAAAACTGTATCTTTTACAGACATCATCGCTTTGAGTTTGTGCAGGTTACCTTTGTGTCTAGATGTATGTATTTTGTTATACTTGTTGTATTCTATATATATCAAAGAATGGCTTCTTAAAAAAAGCATTTTATTATTAATAATATATTATATATATATATATATAATTATATATATATATATATATATATAGTTAAAAAATAAGCCTTTTTTTAGAAAAAAAAATAAAAATTGCGCCGAATTTCTTCGGCACAATTGCGTTTTTAGCACAGCGTATAATGCTGTATGCAACTATCAGCCACGTATGAAACTTCCAGTGCAGCCCGGTGGCAGTGTGTGTGTTGTTGACACCTATAGCCATGCCAGATGCACGATTCATGACTAAACTTAACCTTAGATCAAATAGAATGAAAAATACTGGACTAGGAGTGCTACAGTTTGGTATGTTTGATGATGGGAGAGTTGATGATCAACATAAGTAATTTTGCAACAAGTAAGATTGTCTAAAATTGAATTGCATTTAGTGGAAGCAGATGGGTGCCCCTGTCATTTCAATAGAAACAGATTAAATGCTTAGTGCAGAAATCGCTCTAAAACTTAAAGACTGTTTAGTTTTTATTTTTCCTCAGATTAAACCCGGAAAGGCTACTAAACATCACATCACATCTGACCATTGAATGGCTCATCACTGGGAAAGACATCTGTTATTAGGCACGGGCAGTGACTATGGTAGCCGGTAATGGTGCTATATCGAATTAAACTCCGTTATGCGTCGAGGTACGTCATCTCCAGTACGTATACTTCAAGAAGGCGTTATTCGTAAAGCATGTTATGATCTATGTTTCCGTGGTGGTCTAGTTGATATGGATATAAATAATTTTAAGCTCACTCTGCTCTTAACTCGATTCGAAATGGAAACCAAATGACAACGCAATTCATATAAAGTTTAATCTGTAAGTATTAATTTTGTCGCAGAATGAGAATATAAAAATCTGTCACATTTTATGCTTTTGAAAACAAAATCAAGATCTGCAGTTGCTCTCCGAACGACATTTATATAGATTTCTACCCTACGATAAATATAAGGATTACAGTGTCTCAAATAACTTGGTGTTAGTAGAAAACTGTAGTAATAAACACGAAATCCAAAAAAATATGAGGATATTCATTTGCTTTATTATGCGGTTGAGGTTTTAGGGAGATTATAATTATTAGCCCAATTATGTACAGAAAAATCGACAAACGGTTTTGTGCCGTCGAACGATGGTCAACAGTACCGTTGATCGTTCGACGATAGGTTTAGGGCGTGTGTGGTCGGCATTGACCGATCTGAGCGTTATTTTGTTTGTTTCCCCGAGTATAGTGTTATCATTATGTAATGTATATCTTTGTTATGTTTTCATATTAAATATGATTTCAGTCATTCAAAGGATTTAAATGGGAGCAGTATTAGGTCCGGGCAGAAATTTCCGCGACTCTTAAATGTCAGTCATCCAGGTAAGACTTGGTCTTCTGAGACAGTCGGCGTTCGTATCGACTATAAACCAAGGATTTTATCAGTTAGTATGGTAACTGTAAATGGAACTGCCATTCGGTATTATAATGGATGTGTACTTTCATTTTACGGTGACAATCAGTGACGTTTGTGCATTGATTTTTCCCACCAAATCTTATTTTGAAGTGAGCACGAACAGTCATTATTTATTTTTTACCTAGTAATGTTTTTATTCACTCATTAACTATTTGCCTATTTTATATTTGGCCTAGTTTTTCCTGACCTGCATATCAGGTCTGCTCTGGAATTTTGTGTTTTCTGCTGGAAACGAACACGTTCATATTTTTAAATTACAATAAATGCTACCGCTGAGCATATTAAGAGACTGAGTCGTACTTTGCCAAAAATGCCCTCTGGCTACAACACAAAAAATAGATAAATAAATAAATAAAAAGAAAAGAAAAGAGAGAATAGAACTCATAAACAGTCTAAGAAAAATAGGAGTAGTGGTCGAAAAGATGGCAAATGCCTTTTAACCTGGATAAATATAAAGTGTTACAAATAAAACAAACAACTCTCATGCCATCTACATGCTGCTTGGGAATGACATAAACAGTGTAGAACAAGAAGAGGACCTTGGAGTCATTATTACCAAGGACTTCAAATCCACAAAGCAATGCATAGTGGGCTACATAAAGAGGCAGTACAAATACAGAAACGAGGAAACGGTGTTGCAGCTCTACACATCAATGGTTCGACCACATCTTGAATATGCAGTACAGTTTTGGTCGACAACACTAAGAAAAGACATGAATAGACTAGAAGGGGTAAAAGCAAGAGCCACAAAGTTAGTTGTATCTATCAGGCAAATATGTTACCAAAGACGACTAGAGAGCCTGAACATGTATGGCTTAGAAACACGGCGACTGCGAGGACAACTAATACTCATTCTAAATACAGAAAGACATAACAAAAGTAGACAGAAACATTTTCACATTAAACGAAAACTAGACAAAAAATAATGGATGGAGACTAGAACTGAAGAGATACAACACATCGTATTGTGGAAACTTTTTCATTTTCAAGAAATGTGTCACACGGAATAATCTGTCACCAGAAGTTGTAAACAGCAGCAGTGTGGAAAAGTTCAAAAGAAAGCTAGACAAAATCATTGGAACACTGTGAATGAATTTTAAAACCTGCTCCTAGAGATAAGTGAGCACATGATGTCTCCTTGGACGGACTAATAAGTCTTTGAGACATCCTAATCCCTGTAACGCCTTGTAACTTTCTCTCTAAATTGCACAAAGTCTTACGCATAGTTATTTTATGGTAATTTTGTTTAATAGTTAAGAATAGAAACGTTGGATGAAGTAATGAATTGATAGTTAATGAACATGACTGTTTTGGCTCGTCTGGCAGTTTTAAGAATACAATATTTTAGTAATATATACAATAAGTGTTCACAGGCATGCATTCGCAGAAAGTGCCTTGTCGTTGGGTACTGAAAGTGTGCCACAACCACTCTGCCTATGGCCAATTTGCTTAGATACACTAATGGGTAGAAACGTGTGATTGCACTCCGACTTTTTAATATGTTCAATCGAGAGAGGAAAGCTGGCTCACTGAAAATAAGCCCTACCAGGTGATTATTACCCATAACCCTTTTTATGTATGGCCTTACGCAACAAATTTCATAACAACGACAATGTTCAGTGAAATTATAGTGATGTTAATATCATGATGTGCTGCGAATATACTAGGAAACCTGACGGAAGCCACAGTTTACAGTTGATGACCTCATCCGAGATTGGGGTCATGAATAGGTCCGACTTATACCAACCCACCCTGAACTCAGCACCATAGAACAGGTGTTGGGGCGTATGAAGAGAGATGTGCGCTCCTCATTACAACACTTCACTCGTGCCAGCTTAAGGGTCAGGTTAGATGAAGCAAGGCTATGAGCAACCACGGAGATTTGAGAAGGTGCCTTTGGCCAGCCATGAAGTTTGAATAGGATTATTGGTCCTCTGACAATATCCATGACAGCGATGATAATTATTATCAGTAAACAAATAGTAATTATTTTACAATTTTACTGACCCCATCTAATTGCAAAATAATAGTGCCCACTGCCCAATCTATCTCATCACATTATACAAACAATCGAACAACAGGTGCGGAAAAACGACCACACATATACCTACAATCTAAGACCACATATACCTACAATCTAAGATCACAAATATAATTTCCCACGACAATTCTTAAGTGACACAGAATAATGAAGTTGAACAACATAGTGGAGCTCATAAGCAAAAATCATTCAACTTAGTGTTGGAATATACACATTTGAGTTATAATGTAGCAAAATCATGTGATATTATAAAGTACAATGTATGCATTTATATTTTTCAGTGTGCTGTGTAATTCAGGAGAGAGAGAGAGAGAGTGAGCGACGGGGATGGGGAGGGGAGCGTGTGTGGGGGGGGGGGGGGGGGCGTTGAGGAACTGATGGAGGGGAGGTGTACTAGGATGTTTGGGATTTCACTGATTACATCTTAAAATCATAAGAGTAAACTCCTACAGTATACAGATTTGACTGACTCCTATAACATTATAAATTACGGTGGGGTGCTGTAAACATTGTGTTAGAATCTTATCACTGTCCGACTAAAAGTCTTGAAGATATTCCCGAAGAACAATGCCACATCGGGTCTGAAAGGGATAGTAGGTTCGGGCTGCAGTTAACATGTAAGGAAATAATCTCGTTAGGACTTGTAGGTGTTATACCGTTGGCAGTTAACTTTTCCGTGTTGACCTCATCTCTGAACTGGCTTTAATATGCATCATAGCTGCAACACAATATGATGCTAATTGGTGAGGAATGCGTCGTCACACAATGGCCAAGTTAATAGCTTCGTGCACTCATATAGTCAGGATAATACAAAGCCTTTTTTATTTTTATTTTTTTAAGTATAAAGAAGACTATGGAATGCGTCGTCACTAGACACAGAATGGTCACGTTAATAATTTCGTGCTCTCATATACTCAGGATAAGGCAACGCTTTTTTAATTTTAATTTTTCTAGGTATAAAGAAGACTATGGCATGAAATTGTGGGTTTCTTATAGTAAAGGAGCATCCACACTACTGTAAAAAAAATGTCGGCAACGCATTGTATACATATAACAATCAGATTGAGAATACGTCAACTGCTGCAAGTGGAGAAATAATTTTAGGACAATGCTAGAAAATCCTATGAAGCGTTGGTCAGGGACACCAGTAGGATGTTAAACGTATTTGACGTTTGTATGATATTTGCTAACATGTGTTTATGACACTAACTGGTGCCTTTATGTTTTTCTGATCATTTACCAACTCTTAGTCTCATCAGGATGCATTCACGTCACAGTAAAACGCAACATAAACCCAAGCTGGAAACGGATAGCATACATAGCATAAACTAGTTGAAAACAAGTCAGCAACCATAATTAGAGAAGGAACCTTTGGCAAATGCTGGGTAACTGTATGACGTACCAGGCAGAACTACCAATAAGTCGTTGACTTGCATCCAACCTGTTCGGAATGTGTGCGATGAGTGTACAACATATTATAGCGTAGTGTAGAGACACCGTTACAGAAGCGAAATTACTAAGCAGACCATGAAGAAAACAACGTATTCTTTCCTTAATTGTCAGTTCCAATCCAGCATGGAATTCATTGCTATTACAAGTCCTCCTCTGGAAGATTTGTGTGATGACTCCTTCATAATGACCTCTTTACCTCCTAACTTTAGATGGTTTTTCAAGCCTTTTGTCAATTCTCATCAACCTCTTTACTAGAGATCGACGGTGCAGATCTGTCAGTGGATTTAAGGAAACTATTCCTTTACCAATTAAAACAGTGGACTTTACAATAAAAGTGACAGGAATTATGGCTTGGTGTTTTAGGGATATTTTAGATATATCAATAATTATATTTACGGATACAATTATATATTTAAGGCAGAAATGTTGATTGCACTTGGTTACAATGACAAAAGATACAGAATCTAACGAAAAAAATAAAGAAAAGTAATATCTGTTTCGATTATTGGGCTTAAGTGAAAAATCCACCCCGTATAGTAATACTGTACTACGAAAAGCTGGTGAAAATTTGAGTGCAAGTTAATGGAAGCAGAGAGTTGCTCTATATCACTTCAGTATAACTAGTTTATTTATTGAATGTTGAAATAAGTCTAAAATGTAACTGTTTTCACCATTTTTTATTCAAATTAAACTTGATGGCATATTGAAGATCTTATCTCCTGATCACCTAACGGTTCGTTACTAGAGAAGAGACAACTGTTATCAGGTAGGGTAGTAATTATGATAGCCAATAGTAGTGTCGTAGTAGACTCCTGTATATATTTCGTTAATCAGCAGACATCACCTACTACAAGGTCTATTTAAAAAGTTCGTTATATCATATGACACTGCAAGTTCCTAGTTGATATGGATAAAAACAGTTTAATGAACAGTCGCATCATTACCTGATTTTGGTATCCGTGCATAAAAACAGTTTATTGAACAGTCGCATCATTACCTGATTTCGATATCCGTGCATAAAAACAGTTTATGAACAGTCGCATCATTACCTGATTTCGATATCCGTGCATAAAAACAGTTTATTGAACAGTCGCATCTTTACTTGATTTCGATATCCGGGGATAAAAATATTTCGATATCCGTGGATAAAAAGTTTAATGAACAATCGCATCATTACCTGATTTCGATACGGATATCAAAATCAAATAACAAAGACGTCCACATAAACGTAAACTTTATATTCCCAATTTTGTCAAGGAATTAAAATGTTTAAAAATTTGCAAACTTTACCCTCCCAGAGCGACAATTGTTTCGATTTTTACGCGGCGATAAATATCAGAATTATGACAGTCTCAAACACTGGTGTCAGAGTAGAAAACTACGGCAATCAACACGAAATCCAGGAGATATGAGGACATTCGGTAGACGAGGGTGTAGGGGGCTTATTGTAATTGCCCCATCATTCACACGAAAATCGACAGATATACATTTGCCTGTCCGTTCTTTGTTACTGATATTTCTCCTGGATTAGTTTTACCATGTTATGATGCCTGTCTGTTTTTAATATTTTATCAAGAACTTTAATGCTATGCTGGTCCTTCACGTTATTTGAATGAAATAAATCAGGCTCCTGTAAGTATTTCCCCAAATCCTTAATTTTTTTCTTCCAGTTAAGACCCCATTTTTCTGAAAAACACAATTTTAGTAGTATGGATGAGAGCATTGCTGTTGACTGTAAGCCAAGGATATTATCTATTAGCATGGTAACTGTTATCTGATTTGTCATTAAATATCATAATTAATTTGCATTTACATTTTGCAGTAACAATCAGACAATAGTTACGTATATGTATTCTTTTTCTAACCAAATCCTACCTTGAAGAATACACGAACAATTTCATTGTTATTCTGAAGGTATACTTTATTTGCTTAATTCGGGCTTTGGCATGTTTGAATCGTTAGCTCACGTGGCTCAGATCAGATCTGGAATTTTGTCAATCAGCTGCCAAAAAGGAACAGTAAAGTTGCCACAAAAATAAATAGATAAATAAATAAATATAGAATAAAAAATAAATCAATGATTGATCATGACAATTTACGTAACTTGGCATATGCAGTAAGCAGAAAGTGCTTATCTGTAACGCTTTGCTGAAGTTTGATATGCACTAACCGGAATTTATAAATTTGCTTGGATAAAATGGTATATAAAACAATTATAAAAGACAGGGCTGATTTGAGTGAGGTCTCCGGAGTTAGAACCCGTCACGCTCTAGACTTTTTAAATATTGTGCATTTACGGTCTCTCCCTATTGGCTGATGAGGAGACACTCATACTACGCAGAGGAAAAGACAGATTTACAACATGTGGTATTATCGGCCAAACCGCCCTCAGCTGATGCTCGCATCCTGTCATTCAGTCAGTTGCAACCAGATTTGCCTCTCGCTCAATAGGTATAAAGGACTTTGGACAAATTGCTCTTTTCACTCATGTCTGTTTTTGACAGCGTTCCTCATTTTTTTTAAACTAAGGTTATTAATAATACTTCACCTTAACGTTTTCTTGGAGAGTGCCATGAAATTAAAAGATAATTTTCAATGAAAATGAGAGGAGAACCTTTAGAAGAAAAAGCGACACATTCTCGGATATTTCACAGCTACTTGGAGCGGTCAAGTGAAAGAGAAGCTCAACAAGAAAGTTCCTCTCTGGAATTTACTTCTAGGAAATGTAGCCGTTTTGGGACCATGGCTTTTATAGTCTTGACCCGAAACGGAATTCCCCCAAGTTTTGGAGTTCCGGCATTCCCTGTCCCTCCCCTGACTTTAATTTCTTCGAAAACGGAACATCCTGAGGCTAGAGAGAGAGAGAGAGAGACGAGATGAGAGAGGAGAAGAGAGAGAGAGACGAGAGAGAGAGAGAGAGAGAGAGAGAGAGAGAGACATTTAAACCCATTAAGTGCAATTCAGGTATTTGAAGAAGTTTCACCTGAATCATTTGTTTGTTTGCTCCTTTTATTATGACAAATGGAATTCGTTGGAATTCACGCTTTCATCTTTACCCTTTAAAACTTGTTTCCCGTAGGGAGGGTGGGGGTTGGGGCGATTGTTCCGTCAGTTCACCCAACGCGGAGCACTGTAGGCATTACTTCAGGTTCTTTGTAGTGTGCCTTCGGCCCCTAGCTACAATTTTTTTTGGTTCTTTTTCTTGTACCTCCGTTCTTATTCTCCATCTTCCATCTTACTTTCCATCCTCTTCCAAAATTTTTTTCGTATTACAACTGTGATGTTTTCTTCCTGTTATACCTTTCAAACCTCCTTTACCCTCAGCCTTCCTTTCAGCGCAGAATGACCTCTTAGGCTTTGGCTTAAGTCTTATGATCTTATCATAAAACCTGTTTGCCTGATGCTTATGCTGGATTCGTCTAAGCACCAATAAACTATATTGTCCTTTTATTTTATTACCGAATATCTTTTTCCGCTTCTTGAATTTTGATCATTATGATGTAAGAACCATCAGAATGACCAAAAAATTTAATTTCAATAAATATAAATTTCTATGCTGAGAGTTTTAGAGTTTCTGCTCGAAAATGATCGTCTCTGGTATTTATGAGAAAACAGAAATCCTGTTAATGTTCATTGATTGTTGATTAAATTGTACCTTTCTCAGTTATGCTATTGGCATTTCTTAGCGAAGTTGTATTCTATATTTACGTAGGCATTACACTTATAAAATGATCTCTGATACTGGATAGAAACCTCGTTCTTTCTGAGTGCAGTAAAACTCGTCAAAAGCACACGTCGGCAACTTCCTGCATGCTCATCGCAAGCAGGATAAATACAAGTGGAACGAACTCCCATGTGATTCTCCGGCATTTACCAAAGTTTCATTCTTCGCCTGAGGTTGAGGACTTATTTTCAACATGTTTGCGATGTGTATGCAAAAAAGATAACGTCGCGTGTTCATGACGCATCCTTACTCAAATAAGGCAACAACCTAGGATTCTGGGAATAATTCCAGGTAAGAATTCCTTCTGCCAAAGTTTGATATATACCACAGCCACACTGTATATGCACAATGTAAGGGTGTTTAATGCAGAGCACAGCTTCATGTCACTGGTATAGGAATTGAAAATTTTACGCTAAAAAGTTTATATCAATACAGATATGTATACAGTTTTGTACAGTATTGCAGCATAACATTTATGACTGCAGTGACTAAGATAGTGTTCCATAATTTTTGTTCCCTATGATGGTTTTTTATTACAGTTGCCACTATTTTAAAAGAATAATTAAGGCTATTCAACAGCAAATTCGGAGTATAGTAAAATTCAAGATTTTTTTTTTTTTTTATAATCTACACAAGTTTCAGCAGATTTGGCAAATTTCCCATTTCGCTATACAGTTGTTAAGCCTTAGGAACGCTGAATTCTCTTTAGATAACATAGAACATTTAGTGATTTTTTTCTTTTTAACTTCAGGGTTTGGGAATTAGGAAGCTGTATTACCGTAACTTTTTCAAACGTTAGCTGCATTGAAACGTTTGCTCCCCAGTCATGGTTTTCTAGTGTTACCAGTCCTCGGCCTCAAATTTGAGAAAAGATCGTCTACGAAATAATCATTGTGGTGAAAGAAACTAAAGCGTCGCAGGAAATCGAAGGACTAAAATGCTATAATACGGATCAGTAGTTGCACCATCAACTTGATCCTGTTGATCAATCCATGACCATTTACTTAGAAGTTCACTCTTGACGTGGTTCGGAAGTCACGTAAAGCCGTTGGTCCCGTTGGTGAATAATCACTGGTTCTATGGAACGTAAAAACACCATACAAACAAACATGACCATTTACTGGAAACTGTCGAAGTTACAGAAGACAAAAGGTTCGGGCAATAAACGAAAATAATATGAATATTGAGATTATAATGCTTCAATGATTACGAAGTATATAATGAAATTTCTACGCGAAAGACTTTTTTTGAATGAGCATATTCATAGCTCTTTTCTCTGGCCTTATGTTAGCCTGCCACTCACAATGTTTCTTTCACAATATTTACCTTGGAAAATTCCCAGGCAGGACTCAACAGCTGAGCGCGTCATCGTCCAAGAAGGCCCTTTGCAAAATTTATCATACATCTGGCTGAAAAGAAGTTGTCTATCGTTAATGTACCTTCTGTGCGCGCCATTAGCCTTCTCAATGGAAGTCTCTTTTCTTTGTCTCTTTCCAGGACAAAACTGATAGTGCTTGCAGCTCTCTCTCTCTCTCTCTCTCTCTCTCACACACACACACACACACACACACACACACACACACACACACACACAAGCATACCTGTTCGACCTACGGCCCATTCATTGTTGTTCGCCCAAGATGGCCAGTGAGAGATGCATAAGGTGAAAGCGGAGAGAGTAACTTTCTCTCCAGTTCCTCTCGGGTCGGAATTCGTACAAAAGAATATGGTGTTGTTAACTTACGCCGTTATTGTTGTTGTTGTTCTCGTTCTTGTTGGGAGGTAGGAAAGGTCTGTGAAGAGCCTAAAAAAGTCTGAAAAAGGTGTTTCACCTCAAGTTAAAGATACAGAAATTTTAGGATAGGATATTTATGATTTATTTATTAAAATGAAAATGTAAGAAATAATGTGCATGTTAATAGTACAGGAAAATGATTCTCTAACAATATCTATCGTATTTATTTTAATTTTCGTTGGTGAAACAAGGCTCTATTTGACCATAGATTTTAGCATGTTCTAATTTATTTGGTGTACTGAATTTAGGCTATGATCCTGTTTGATTATTTTGTGTTTCCTCTTAAAACTGAGAATATATGAACGTGTTTAATTAGTGTCCATTTTATTTGATCCTCGTTGTTAGAATGGGTAGCACTAATTATGAGTACTAATTACGAAGACCACTTCACGTTAAGTTAGGAATATAATGTTTACAACTTGTGCATAAGGGGAAAATCTTGCACGCGTCCCAAGTAAGCTGGAGGTCACATCACGCCTTGTTCGTTCTAACAACAGACCGTAAATTTTCTAATAATGATTAACAAAATTATTGCAGCTGATTTTTTTTTGTCCGAATGTATAATTTTTGCTCGATAAGAGGTATAGAGTATTTCTTAATACGTGTACAGATTTTAAATATATTTGTAATTACATAAAAACAGCATGGAAATACGATAACGAAAGTGTAGTTTTGCATCATCCACAAAGGGAAAACAAATTGACCTTCATTACCTATATATACACATGTCTCGAAATCTGATGAAATCCTTAAAGGGGAGTAACTGTAAAGAATAAAACTATTAGCAGAAGAAATGAGTGAATGTAGAGACGATACCTTGATAAAAACAAGGTATTGTTTATAGAATTTATGATCGCTGTTATTACCAGAAATTAACTGATGACTCTCTGTCTGGAGGGAAAATTTCTGAAATTGAGTGAATATCAGTGAAATAATAAAAACCCAAATTCCAGTTGTAAACATAATTTATTCAGACGAATATCCCTCATGAAATGTCTTATTAATGACACAGTTTGTATTGCTAAATTTCCATAAATACTGCTGTTTAGCATAATTTTGTTAGACATGCATGAGTATAAAACTTGTCCGTTTTTTTTAATGGCTATATTTTACTCAAGTCATAAATAAAATCCCCTCGGAAATATGAAAGATACAAAACAAGAAATAGGCCAATGTATTCGTGGACATTTCCGTATTTTCTCATCATAACAAAGAACTAAATCGAACATTACAAAACCCGAATATCTGAATTTTACAACTTCGTTTCGAAAATCCGGCGGAACCATGTTTCATCCAATTCATGGTTTATGACGCCAACCTCCAGAATAAACCTTTGTTTTAGAACCTTTCCTGATAAAATCGGCGCCGATACAAGGCTCCCCTATCCGATAACGGAGGTTATTATCCCATTTTTGCGTCCTTTGGCCCCGTCGTGAAATGAGACCGGTTTGGTCTTTACGACCACTTCGGTCAGCATTAGCCGGATCGGCTCTACGGTCTCCAGGTCCTGGAACCTTCGCAATTCACATTTCGAGAGAACGCTTCAGTGACTCTTGGATGTTAGGCATTTCTGATAATATTTTATTGACTGGTCCTGCCTCTCAAGAATTATATTGTCATTAAATACTTTTTTTATTTACTTTTGAGTTATTTAATGTTCTGACCTGCAGCTGCATCTCAAACAATAATAATTATCACTTCAATAAACTATCGTTGCATTATCATATCATTCACCTCTGCTATCCTCACTTCAATGTGTCTATACCCAGAACCAACACTAGTTGACGCATTACGCTTTTCTCATTTCTATTTTATGAATCTCGAATCCCTATCTTTATTTTCCCTTTTTCTCCGAGAAGGTAATAATCAGTTGTACCTTCAACCTTCGGCTCACCGTTCCATTTAGTTTATTACTAATTCAATGTTAAACCAACCTGTATCGTAAATATCTTCAGTTTCCTAGCATACTCCTGCAAACCCCTGGAAGGAGAGACACTTTTTTATAACCAAATTTCTATCCCCTACAGTACAAATTTCCACTCATTCAGTACATTCTAGGCGCCAAACTAGTTACATTATCCCACCTTATCACGCAGAGATACATTGAGATCACTTAACAAAAATAAATCTCTCTCTCTCTCTCTCTCTCTCTCTCTCTCTCTCTCTCTCTCTCTCTCTTGTTTTTAAGCCCAGACAAGCACAATTTTAGATTGCGAGAAACTTCCCCATACGTTCCCCATGATTTCCATCCAGGATAATTATACGCTTCGTACAACAAGTATCTTTCTCTGCAATACTTGGACGAACATTTGCAACCCTCCCCTCGTCCTCTAAATCTCCCTGAACTTCCACTAAAGCTTCACCAAGTGCCATTTCATTCAGATTTATCTTCTTAATGAACATTATTAGTATTGATTCATTTCCTTCATGTATACGTTACACCAGTGCGTAGTGAATCCCCTAGTAATTGATAATTAGTTACTTCATGTTTTGTGGTAAATGTCAGGCTATGGGGTTGTAAATCGAATACATACATACATATATACATACACACACACACACATATATATGTGTATGTGTATTTAGTATATATATATATATATATATATATATAAATAATAATATATATATATAGAATGAATACTTATAACATCACCGTGATTCATATAAACCATTCGAGCTACAAATGCCCTTTAATATCTAATTCGCTACTACCTCATAATTGATATATTTTCATATATGTACCGAAAGGGAATTTTTAGTTGATAATAATTTCGTTCCCCCATGGTATCTGAAACGGACAGTGACGCTATCGAATCGGCCAGCAGAGAGGCTAATAAGTTTATATCTGTCAATTACAAATCACCGTCGATGTCGGTATTTTCGTAATTAGAATCGATATGAAACCCCCTCAACCATGCTAGCTGATTCGAGCGTTTGACCAACGTAGCCTTGTTATGAATACTTATCACTTCACCGTGATTCATATAAATCATTCGAGCTACAAATGTCCTTTAATATCTCATTCGCTCTACCTCAAAATTGATATATTTTCATATATGTACCGAAGAGGAATTTTTAGTTGATAATAATTTCATCCCCCCATGGTATCGAACCACCGTCCAGTGGATGGGAAACGAAATCAGAAACGGACAGTGACGCTATCGATCGGCCAGCAGAGAGGCTAATAAGTTTACATCGATTCTGACCATTACAAATCACCGTCGATCTCGGTGTTTTCGTAATTAGAATCGATATGAAACCCCCTCAACCATGCTAGCTGATTCGAGCGTTCAACTCGATAGCGTCACTGTCCGTTTCTGATTTCGTTTATCTTCCACTGGACAGTGGTTCGATCCCATGGGGGGACGAAATTATTATCAACTAAAAATTCCCCTTTGGTACATATGAAAATATATCAATTCCTTGGTAGAGCGAATTATATATTAAAGGACATTTGTAGCTCGAATGATATATATATATATATATATATATATATATATATATATATATATATATATATATATATATATATATATATATATGTGTGTGTGTGTGTGTGTGTGTGTGTGTGTGTGTGTGTGTGTGTGTGTGTATAAAGGTAGAAGCCACGAAGTGAAACAATGGAGTAGCTACAAGATCTTTCGACTTACTGACATACATTAGATACTGAGTGGACAAGGAAGGGTTGTATAAGTGACAGATAGGGATTATAAAGGAAATGAGTGCCTAGAATCTAACACACCTGGAGAATTATTAACCATCCTAAGCAAACCATGGGTACAATTTAAGAGGCTTACAAAAAGATCAAGTCCAACTGCTCAGACACAGGGACAAGACAATTAAAGGATTATACAGGGCGGCAGCTGACCACATTCAAACTTTTGGTAAACAAAAACTTGTTTTTTTTTTATGCAAGATAAACTTATTCACAAAATATATATTTAACATACATATACAAAGAAATGGATCTAAATGAACAGGCCACGACTGACATTGAAATTACAATGGGAAGTAAGTTGTATAATGGCAGATTCTAAAAAATTTCGTGATAAGACATCTTTGGTTCTGCAATTACTGAACTTCCAATCCAATTTATCGAGTGGTTGTTTTCACTTGAATGAATATTGTGTTGGATGTTTGCCCAGTTTTGACAGAATATTTATGCTGTTTGATTCCTACTTCTTAGCCCTTGCTAGAGTGACCGACATAAAAAGAAGGGCATTCCATTCATGGAATTTTATATATCATGTTCTTGCTTTCTTTGGGGCCATTTATCATTAACATTCCTTTTTGTATGTTATTATAGATGAAAACGATGTTGACCTTAAAAGATTTTAACAATGGTTTTAAGGATTCAAAACCGTTAAAATAAGGCAAGATGTCCTTGTTACTTACACTATAAAACTTTTTGTGGGCTTTATTATAGCAAATTTCTAATATATGAGAAGGATAACATAAATCTGTCCCTACTTTCCTTATGCATTCAATTTCCAGATCCAAATATTGGGAACTGACAATGCGCAATGATCGTAAAAACATAGAAGAAAAAAATTATATTTTGATATTAAGATGGTGGCCTGAATAAAAATGGACGTAAATTAAGTTGTTGGTTGGTTTCCTATAAATACTGAATTTACATGAAATGGTTCTTTATGTATTAAAACATCTAAGAAAGGGAGGAAATTGTCTTTTTCCAATTCTAAAGTAAACTTGATCAGTGGTACCTGGTTATTTAATTTAGAGAGTGAATCATTTACAACAATACCAGCCGGCAAAACAGCTGAAATATCATGTCTATACCACTTTAAAGGAATATAAATGATATTAGGTAAATAGCGTTTTTAAAAGAATTCCATGTCCAAGTTTGAGAGGAGTGGTGAAAAAGGGTTGCCCATTGCCATACCAAATATTTGTTGATAAAATTCACCATTGAATATAAACTTACAATCACAAAAGCACAATCTAGTGAGTGAAATAATGACTTACAAGTAGAGGTAATTCATGCTGGGTTAGTTCGTGACTATGATACTCTAAAATAGAATCTATAAGGACTTTAGTAAAAAGAGAACATACATCAAAACTAACGAATCTCTCAGTGGGGCAAAGAGTAATTTTGTTTAATGTATCGACTAAATCTAAAGAATTATATATATATGAGAACCTGAGATAGTTCCTAGTTCCAAGGAACGAGGACAAGAGCTTAGTGTTATATTTCGAAAGTTTATATGAAATTGAGTCAACAGTACGGGCGCGAACCATGAAACCAAGAATTCAGGAGACACAGTGAAGCGTATGTATGGTAGCCTGTCAGCGAAGATGATTAATTGTCATTAAGTTATTTAGGCATTATACAGAGGCAACGGACTCCATCGAGGGGAGACTGGAATGTTCCGACAATGCACTCGTGTGTTTTGGAAAGGTTTGATGTGTCAAGAGGCTGATCAGCGCATATTCCAGGTGAATGGACTGCGTATCCGCTGCCAAAAGTGAAGCCGTTCGAATCGGAAGTGGCGAGCACGGACACGTGCAAGTTGATCAGGGTGACTCTAGACAGGTCACACAGTCTGTATGGCACAAGGGAGTGTGAACAAAGGATCAACGAGAGAAAGGGAGTTCTTGTGTGTGTGTGTGCGGGCGTGAGGACCCGTGCTAATCAAGATATAACAGGCCACACAGGCTAGAGTAGATTCATTCATTCAGACACAGGCCAGTGATGTTTGTGATACAGGTGGCCAGGAGAAGCCGCACAAAGGTCCAGTAAAGGTGAGAGATACTTTTTTGGGGAGCGATAAGGCATCGATTCTTAGTGATAGTGAAAGACTGGGAGACGAGTGCTCCTACGTTTGGGTCTTGTTTAATCAGTGCATATTTTGTTCCCCATGTATAGAGGAATGCTTTCAATGACTTCTGTGTATTTCCATTTTTTATGCTCATCTGTACGATATTACTTTTTTTTTCCTTTTTACATACTGAAGGATATAATTTCTTTACCTTCAAATGGATTGAATTTCGCCATTGCGGATGAGAATTCTTGACAATTATACATGACTTTTTAACATTTTAGGTAATGGGGAGAAAGTAATGTGAGACAGAGATAACTAATGTGAAGTTAGGTGTCATATTTGAGAGACGGTGTGTGACATTTATTTTGAGATGATCTTTAGAGAATTTGCTTTGGGGAATAATTTGCTAGAACTGAGTACACTTCATGTCTTGTTTTTTTTTTTTTTTATTCTTCAGTTCATTTTCTTTTTTTTTTTTTGGGGGGGGGGATAAAGGTTGTATTTTTTATATTATTGAGTTTAGCTTCTAGACTTAGCTTTGATGATGCAACTAATGATAGCAGAGATGCCGTTTGGTGGATTTATCCTAAGTTAGGTGATAGATGTCTGTTTTCTTTTTTTGAAGAGGGGCTTACTTGAACATTTCTTTCAGAGACAAGGCTTAAAAAAATCTTATATATGTATATATATGTGTATACACACGCGCACGCACACACACACACATTATATATATATATATATATATATATATATATATATATATATATTATAATATATATTATATATATATTATATATTATGTGTGTGTATATATATATATATATATATATATATTATATATAAGTGTTGTATATATATATATGTGTGTATATATATATATATTAGTATATATATATATATATATATATATATATATATATAATATATATATATATATATATATATATATATATATATATATATATATATATATAATATATATATATATGTATTAGTCTAAAAATTTCAAGAGGCGCTTGCAAATATTAGTAGATACTTCGAAGAAGTAACGAATGTCGATTATCTAATGGCTGCTTAAAAAGATGGGATGAAAACCTCTCATTAGGCTGAAAACAGACGAAACGTAATAAGCATTAAACTTATAATAAAGCGAGTTGTCTTACTAAAACCTTAAGAAAATGGGGTTTAAGAAATGAGGATCGTAAATGTGTAGGTATTGCGAGTCAGATTTTAATGAGAAGATAGATTAAATCTAGTGTTAAGAGGTGTGAAAGGTAAGATTGGAGAAGTTTCGTATTTCTCTTTGCTTCAAGGTTGAAGTCTGGTTATATTCATGATCTGCTAAGGTTCATCAAAAAGGAAACCTTCAAGACTCATCATTTCTTCAGTTGGCACTTTAGATATAATTAGACGAAATTTATAATTCCAGTTTAAACCATTAACTTTCAGTGAGTTAACATTTCTAGTTCTTCCAAATTTGTCAAAGAATTGTATTCTTTCGATTTTTTCAAGATAAATTAGTAGCTAGTTATGATGTAGCCTCTTATTTCACTAATATCCCATTGAATTATAAGACTGAAATGATTTTTAATTAATGGTGGTAATATATGCACGAAATCATATACCAGTTTTGGGCTTAAATACCGACCTAAGAAAAATTTTTGCAATTGGCTACAGCGATTGTTTTTTTTTTTTTACTGTAAATTGTATAATTAAATAATGTAGTTGCAATGGGAAATTCTCTTGGACCTGCATATGCGTATTGTTGTATGCGTTATAGTGAAAAGATTTAGGGCCGGTGTATTTTTAAACTACCACCTCCGTATTCGATGAAGAGCCTGCTTGTGAAATCCCTTCGTGGCGCCGTTATATAAAAACACAGACGAATCTCCTCTGCCAAGAGGAACTGTACAGGAGGGTTGGTACTCCGGAGGTGGTAAACAATCATTTCTGTCGGAGTCGGCAGATGGCTATTCTACTACTATCCCAATTTATGCCTATATATATATATATATATATATATATATATATATATATATTATATATATATATATACTATTATATATCATATATATATATATATATACATATATACACCCTTCGAACACAATATCCATAATTTTGTTGAAATTCGAAGCCTAAGAAGGTTTCTGTCTATTAACTGAACATACCTTAAGGGAAGTTTCACAAGTGTAACCCGTTTCCGGCTTATGAAGCCTTTTATTGTGTCCAGATTTCTTGACGTTGGACTTCAATGCTCAGATTATGGCAAGATTATCGAAATGTACATGGCATAGTTTAGTCATCTGAATGATAATGAAACCGAGAAAGCACTAATATCATGAGATATCATAAAAGATTTCACTAATAAACAATAGCGTCTCAAACCCTTGAAATTTTGAGGGAAAAAAAGTTCATATACTGAGATGTTGCTGTTTATCTGCTGTAAACTTGTGTAGCGATGAATGTACTGTATTTACGATTGTGAAATAAATCACTACGAATAATTCAATTTCGACTAAGAAGGCAAGCTGTAGTTTTTTCTCTTTAAAATTCATTGATAAAATTAGGAATGTTAAATTTTCTATACAGAAATTATTCACATGAAAAATAATATAGCTGCATAACAAGAGTTCGAATGCGAAATTGCTCAATTAGAGACCTAATAATTTTAGCCAACTTTTAATTTTAATTTATGACCAAGTATTTGTTTTAATTAATTGCAAGTGTAAGCCTCCATACCTGTTGAGTTATTGAAGCCTAAACGTAAATACATTATTTGGCATTTTCCATTTGGGGTGGGGAGAACATTTAAATAGCTCCTTGTTTAAGTCCAAATGTACCTTTAATTCCCAGATTCACCATCAGAATCATTCATTACAGATTATCTCTCTCTCTCTCTCTCTCTCTCTCTCTCTCTCTCTCTCTCTCTTCTCTCTCTCTCTCTCCTCCTCTCTCAGATGTTGAGTAATTGAAGCCTTAATATAAAGACATTGTTTGGTATTTAACAGATAGAGAGAGAGAGAGAGACAGACAGACAGACAGATATTATATGTAACAAATGATTCTGATAGTGAATCAGAGAATTAAGGTAAA
>NC_087214.1:46313191-46331701 GCF_015104395.2 Macrobrachium nipponense
GGGAAAACAAATTGACCTTCATTATTACCTATATATACACACATCTCGAAATCTGATGAAATCTTTAAAGGCGAGTAACTGTGAAGAATAAAACTATTAGCAGAAGAAATGAGTGAATGTAGAGACGATACCTTGATAAAAACAAGGCATTGTTTATAGAATTTATGATCGCTGTTATTACCAGAAATTAATTGATATAACTGTCTGGAGGGAACAATTCTGAAATTAGAGTGAATATCCGTGAAATAATAAAAACCCAAATTCCAGTTGTAAACATAATTTATTCAGACGAATATTCCTCATGAAATGTCTTATTAATGACAACAGTTTGTATTGCTAATTTCCATAAATACTGCTGTTTTAGCATAATATTTGTTAGACATGCATGAGTATAAAACTTGTCTGTTTTTTTTTAATGGCTATATTTTACTCAAGTCATAAATAAAATCCCCTCGGAAATATGAAAGATACAAAACAAGAAATTGGCCAATGTATTCGTGGACATTTCCGTATTTTCTCATCATAACAAAGAACTAAATCGAACATTACAAAACCTGAATATTTGAATTTTACAACTTCGTTTCGAAAATCCGGTGGAACCATGTTCATCCATAACATGGTTTTTATGACGCCAACCTCCAGAATAAACCTTTGTTTTAGAACCTTTCCTGATAAAATCGGCGCCGATACAAGGCTCCCGTCGATAACAGGAGGTTATTATCCCATTTTTGCGTCCTTTGACCCGTCGTGAAATGAGACCGGTTTGGTCTTTACGACCACTTCGGTCAGCATTAGCCGGATCGGCTCTACGGTCTCGAGGTCCTGGAACCTTCGCAATTCACATTTCGAGAGATCGCTTCAGTGACTCTTGGATTTTAGGCATTTCTGATAATATTTTATTGACTGGTCCTGCCTCTCAAGAATTATAATGTCATTAAATACTTTTTTTATTTACTTTTGAGTTATTTAATGTTCTGACCTGCAGCTGCATCTCAAACAATAATAATTATCACTTCAATAAACTATCGTTGCATTATCATATCATTCACCTCTGCTATCCTCACTTCAATGTGTCTATACCCAGAACCAACATTAGTTGACGCATTACGCTTTTCTCATTTCTATTTTATGAATCTCGAATCCCTATCTTTATTTTCCCTTGTTCTCCAAGAAGGTAATAATCAGTTGTACCTTCAACCTTCGGCTTACCGTTCCATTTAGTTTATTACTAATTCAAGGTTAAACCAACCTGTATCGTAAATATCTTCAGTTTCCTAGCATACTCCTGCAAACCCCTGGAAGGAGAGACACTTTTTTATAACCAAATTTATCACGCAGAGTTACATTGAGATCACTTAACAAAATAAATATCTCTCTCTCTCTCTCTCTCTCTCTCTCTCTCTCTCTCTCTTCTCTCTCTCTCTCTCTCGTTTTTAAGCCCAGACAAGCACAATTTTAGATTGCGAGAAACTTCCCCATACGTTCCCCATGATTTCCATCCAAGAATAATATACGCTTTCTCTGCAATCCTTGGGCGAACATTTGCAACCATCCCCTCGTCCTCTAAATCTCCCTGAACTTCCACTAAAGCTTCCCCAAGTGCCATTTCATTCAGATTTATCTTCTTAATGAACATTATTAGTATTGATTCATTTCCTTCATGTATACGTTACACCAGTGCGTAGTGAATCCCCTAGCAATTGATAATTAGTTACATCAAGTTTGGTGGTAAATGTCAGGCTATGGGGTTGTAAATCGAATACATACATATATATACATACATATATTATATATATATATATACTATATATTATATATATATATATATGTGTGTGTATATATATATATATATATATATATATATATATATAATATATATATATCTGTTATTAATATATATATATATATATTTTATATATATATATATATATATATATATATATATACTATATAGATATATATATATATATATATATATACCTATATATATATATATATATATATATATATATATATATATATATATATATATATATATATTATATATATATATATATATTATAATATATATATATATATATATATATATATATATATACTTATAACATCACTATGATTCATATAAATCATTTGCGTTACAAATGTCCTTTAATATCTAATTCGCTCTACCTCAGAATTGATATATTTTCATATATGTACCGAAGGGGAATTTTTAGTTGATAATAATTTCGTCCCCCCATGGGATCGAACCAACGTCCAGTGGACGGGAAACGAAATCAGAAACGGACAGTGACGCTATTGAGTCGGCCGGCAGAGAGGCTAATAAGTTTATATCGATTCTGACCATTACAAATCACCGTCTATGTCGGTATTTTCGTAATTAGAATCGATATGAAACCCCCTCAACCATGCTAGCCGATTCGAGCGTTTTGACCAACGTAGCCTTGTTATAAATACTTATCACTTCACCGTGATTCATATAAAATCATTCGAAGCTACAAATGTCTTTAATTATCTAATTCGCTCTACCTCGGAATTGATATATTTTCATATTATGTAGCGAAAGGGGAATTTTTAGTTGATAATATTTCGTCCACATCGGTCGAACCACCGTCCAGTGGAGGGGAAACGAAATCAGAAACGGACAGTGACGCTATCAAGTCGGCCAGCAGAGAGGCTAATAAGTTTATATCGATTCTGACCATTACAAATCGCTGTCGATCTCGGTGTTTTCACAACTAGAATCAATATGAAACCCCCTCAACCATGCTAGCCGATTTGAGCGTTTGACTCAATAGCGTCACTGTCTGTTTCTTGATTTCGTTTCGCCCCTCCACTGGACGGTGGTTCGACCCCATCGGGGAACGAAATATTATCAAAAAGAAATAAAAATTTCCCCTTCGGTACATATATATATATCAATTCCGAGGTAGAGCGAATTAGATATTAAAGGACATTTGTAGCTCGACGATTTATATATATATATATATAATAGATTTATATATATATATATATATATATATATATATATATATATATATATATATATATATATATATATATATATATATATACACATATATTATACATATATATACTATATATGATATATATACATATATATAAAATATATAAAGATAGATATATATACTATATATATTAGATATTATATGTATATATATATATATATTATGTATATATGTATATATATATATATATATATATATATATATAGGTATATTTATATATATATATATATATATATATATATATATATATATATATATATATATATATATATATATTTATATATATATATATATATATATATATATATATATATATATAAATATATATATATATATATATATATTATATATATATATATATATATATATATATATATATATATATATAAAATGTGTGTATAAAGGTAGAAGCCACGAAGGAAAGTGAAACAATTGAGTAGCTACAAGATCCTTCGACTTAAGACATACATTAGATACTGAGTGGACAAGGAAGGATTGTATAAGTGACAGATAGGGATTATAGAGGAAATGAGTTCCTAGAATCTAACACACCTGGAGAATTATTAACCATCCTAAGCAAACCATGGGTACAATTTAAGAGGCTTACAAAAAGATCAAGTCCAACTGCTCAGACACAGGGACAAGACAATTAAAGGATTATACAGGGCGGCAGCTGACCACATTCAAACTTTTGGTAAACAAAACTTTTTTTTTTTTTTTTTTTTTTTTTTTTTTTTGGCAAGTTAATTCACTTTTTTTTTTTTTTTTTTTTTTTTTTTTTTTTAGTTTTTTTGGGCAGATAAACTTATTTCACATAATCATATTTAACATAGGCATATACCGACACCGGATGAAAAAAAATGAACAAAAAAAAAAAAATGAACAGGCCACGACTGACATTGAAATTACAATGGGAAGTAAGTTTTATAATGGCAGATTCTAAAAAATTTTGTGATAAGACGTCTTTTGATTCTGCAATTACTGAACTTCCAATCCAATTTATCCAGTGGTTGTTTTCACTTGAATGAATATTGTGTTGGATGTTTGCCCAGTTTGGACAGAATATTTATGCTGTTTGATTCCTACTTCTAAGCCCTTGCTAGAGTGACCGACATAAAAAGAGGGGCATTCCATACATGGAATTTTATATATTATGTTGTTGCTTTCCTTGGGGCCATTTTTCATTAACATTCCTTTTTGTGTGCTATTATAGATGAATACGATGTTGACTTTTAAAGATTTTAAGAATGATTTTAAGGATTCAAAACCGTTAAAATAAGACAAGATGTCCTTGTTACTTACACTATAAAACTTTTTGTGGGCTTTATTATAGCAAATTTCTAATATATGAGAAGGATACCATAAATCTGTCCCTACTTTTCTTATGCATTCAATTTCCAGATCCAAATATTGGGAACTGACAATGCGCAATGATCATAAAAAAATAGAAGAAAAAATTATATTTTGATATTAAGATGGTGGCCTGAATAAAAATGGACGTAAATTAAGTTGTTGGTTGGTTTACTATAAATACTGAATTTACATGAAATGGTTCTCTATGTATTAAAATATCTAAGAAAGGGAGGAAATTGTCTTTTTCCAATTCTAAAGTAAACTTAATCAGCGGTACCTGGTTATTTAATTTAGAGAGTAAATCATTTACAACAATGCAAGCCGGCAAAACAGTTGAAATATCATCATGTCTATACCACTTTAAAGGAATATAAATGATATTAGGTAAATAGCGTTTTTAAAAGAATTCCATGTCCAAGCTTGAGAGGAGTGGTGATAAACGGTTGCCCATTGCCATACCAAATATTTGTTGATGAAATTCACCATTGAATATAAACTCACAATCACAAATGCATAACCTAGTGAGTGAAATAATATGACTTACAAGTAGAGGTAATTCATGCTGGGTTAGTTCGTGACTAAGATGCTCTATAATAGAATCTATAGGGACTTTAGTAAAAAGAGAACTTACATCAAAATTATCGAAACTCTCAGTGGGGCAAAAAGTAATTTTGTTTAATGTATCGACTAAATCTAGAGAATTATATATATGAGAACCTGAGATAGTTCCAAGGAACGAGGACAAAAGCATAGTGTTATATTTCGAAAGTCTATATGAAATTGAGTCAACAGTACGGGCGCAAACCATGGAACCAAGAATTCAGGACACAGTGAAGAGTATGTATGGTAGCCTGTCAGCGAAGATGATTAATTGTCATTAAGTTATTTAGGCATTATACAGAGGCAACGGACTCCATCGAGGGGAGATTGGAATGTTCCGACAGTGCACTCGTGTGTTTTTTGGAAAGGTTTGATGTGTCAAAGAGGCTGATCAGCGCATATTTCAGGTGAATGGACTGCGTATCCGCTACCAAAAGTGAAACCGTTCGAGTCGGAAGTGGCGAGCACGGACACGTGCAAGTTGACCAGGGTGACTCTAGACAGGTCACACAGGCTAGAGTAGATTCATTCATTCAGACTCAGGCCAGTGATGTTTGTGATACAGGTGGCCAGGAGAAGCCGCACAAAGGTCCAGTAAAGGTGAGAGATACTTTTTTTGGGAGCGATCAGGCATTGATTCTTAGTGATAGTGAAAGACTGGGAGACGAGTGCTCCTACGTTTGGGTCTTGTTTAATCAGAGAATATTTTGTTCCCCATGTATACAGGAATACTTTCAATGACTTCTGTGTATTTCCATTTTTTATGCTCATCTGTACGATATTACTTTTTTTTCCTTTTTACATACTGAAGGATATAATTTATTTACCTTCAAATGGATTGAATTTCGCCATTGCGGATGGGAATTCTTGACAATTATACATGACTTTGAACATTTTAGGTAATAATGGGGAGAAAGTAGTGTGAGACAGAGATAACTAATGTGAAGTTTTTAGGTGTCATATTTGGGAGATGGTGTGTGACATTTATTTTGAGATGATCTTTAGAGAATTTTGCTTTTGTTTTTGGGAATAATTTGCTAGAACTGAGTACACTTCATGTCTTGTTTTTTTTTTTTTTTATTATTCTTTCAGTTCATTTTTGGGTTTGGGGTTTTTTTTTTTTGGCGGGGGGGGGGGGGGGGGGGATAAAAGGTTGTATTTTTATATTATGAGTTATAGCTTCTAGACTTTGCTTTGATGATGCAACTAATGATAGCAGAGATACCGGTTGGTGGATTTATCCTAAGTTAGGTGATAGATGTCTGTTTTCTTTTTTTGAAGAGGGGCTTACTTGAACATTTCTTTCAGAGACAAGGCTTAAAAAAATCTTATAATATATGCATATATATGTATATGTGTATACACACGCACACACAAACACACACACACATATATATGATATAATAAATACATATATATATATATATAATATATATATAATATATATAATATAATTATTATATTATATAATTTATATATATATATTTTATTATATAAGTATATATAATGTATTCGTCTGAAAATTTCAAGAGGCGCTTGCAAATATTAGTAGATACTGGGAGAAGTAAACAAATGTCGATTATTTCGTGGCTGCTTTAAAAGATGGGATGAAAAGGGAGTTCATCGAGAAAGTTTTCTTATGAAATTCCCACCTTTGAAATGTAGCCATTTTGGGACAACGACTTGAACGAGTCGCTGCCCGAAGCGGAATTCCGCGAAGTTTGGGAGTTGCAGCACCTCCTGTCCTTGCCCGGACTTTAATTCTTCGAAAGGGGAATATCCTGAGTGAGAGAGAGAGAGAGAAAGAGAGAGAGAGAGAGAGAGAGAGAGAGAGAGAAAGAGACACGCGTTGAAGCCCATTAAAATGCAATGAAGTCAGTGAGCTCGAGTAGGTCATTCAGGTTGTTTGTAGAAGCTTCGCCGGAGGCGTGTGTTTGTTTGCTCCTTTTATCAGGACAAGTGGAGGCCTTTGGGAGTCACGATTTCACATGTACCCTAAAATCTGCTTGGCTGATGCTTCTGCTGAAATTCTTTCATTTTTCTCGCATTGTTATCGTAGACGTATGTATGTATGTATGTTATATATATATATATATATATATATATATATATATATATATATATATATATATATATATATATATATATATATATACACTAATTTAATATGGCGGGTACTTGGAAATCTACATACACTTGAAGGTAAGTAATATTGCTACGGCCTAGTAGAACGTTTTATTTAGCGAGTTTTCGAAGTATGTAACCTCCTCATTAGGCTGAAAAACAGACAAAACGTGATAAGCATTAAACTTATAATAAAGCGAGTTGTCTTAGTAAAACCTTAAGAAAATGGGGTTTAAAAAATCAGGATCGTAAATGTGTAGGTATTGCGAGTCAGATTTTAATGAGAAGACAGATTAAATGTAGTGTTAAGAGTTGTGAAAGGTAAGACTGGGGAAGTTACGTATTTCTCTTTATTTGCTTCAAGGTTGAAGTCTGGTTATATTCATGGTCTGCTAAGGTTCATCAAAAAGGAAACCTTTAAGACTCATCCTTTCTTCAGTTGGCACTTTAGATATGATTAGACGAAATTTATAATTTATAATTTATAACCCCTTAACTTTCAGTGAGTTAACATTTCTAGTTCTTCCAAATTTGTCAAAGAATTGTATTCTTTCGATTTTAATCAAGATGAATTAGTGACTAGTTATGATGTAGCCTCTTATTTCACTAATATCCCATTGAATTATAAGACTGAAATTATTTTTAATTAATGGTGATAATATATGCACGAAACCATATTACCAGCTTTGCTTTGGGCTTAAATACCGACCTAAGAATTTTTTTTTTTTTTTTTTTTTTTTACTGTAAATTATATAATTAAATAGATGTAGTTGTAAAGGGAAATTCTCTTGGACCTGCATATGCGTATTGTTGTATGCGTTATAGTGAGAATATTTAGGGCCGTATTTATAAACTACCACCTTCCGTATTCGATGATGAGCCTGCTCGTGAAATCCCTTCGAGGCGCGGTATTATAAAAACATAGACGAATCTCCTCTGCCAAGAGGCACTGTACAGGAGGGTTGGTACTCCGGAGGTGGTAAACAATCATTTCTGTCGGAGTAGGCAGATGGCTACTTCTATATATATTTTATATATATATATATATATATATATATATTATATATATATATATATATATATATATATATATATATATATATATATATATATATATATATATATATATATATATATATATATATATATATATATATATATATATATATATATGTATATATATATATATATATATATATATATATATATATATATATATATATATATATATATATATATATATATATTTATATATTTATATATGTACATACTTATACCCTTCGAACACAATATCCAAAATTTTTTTGAAATTCGAAGCCTAAGAAGGTTTCTGTCTATTAACTGAACTTACCTTACGGGAAGTTTCAAGTGTAACCCATTTCCGGCTTATGAAGCCTTTTGTTGTGTCCAGATTTCTTGACGTTGGACTTCAATGCACAGATTATGCCAAGATTATCGAAATATACATGGCATAGTTTAGTCATCTGAATGATAATGAAACCGAGAAAGCACTAATATCATGAGATATCACAAAAGATTTCACTAATAAAAAATAGCGTCTCAAAAACCGGAAATTTTGAGGGAAAAAATTTGCATATACTTAGATGTTGCTGTTTATCTGCTGTAAACTTGTGAAGTCCAAATGTACCTTTAATTCCCAGATTCACCATCAGAATCATTTATTACAGATTCTCTCTCTCACTCTCTCTCTCTCTCTCTCTCTCTCTCTCTCTGTTAAGTGCCACATAATGTCTTTGTGTTCAGCAACTGAGAGAGAGAGAGGAGAGATCTGTACTAAATTATTCAGATGGTGAATCAGAGAATTAAAGGTAAATTTGGACTTCAGCAAAGGAGCTCTCTCTCTCTCTCTCTCTCTCTCTCTCTCTCTCTCTCTCTCTCTCTCTCTCTTAGATGTTGAGTAATTGGAGCCTTAATGTAAAGGCATTATTTGGTATTTAACAGAGAGAGAGAGAGAGAGAGAGAGAGAGAGAGAGAGAGAGAGAGAGAGAGAGATGTAACAATGATTCTGATGGTGAATCAGAGAATTAAAGGTATTTAAATTCTCCCCCACCCTCACCTTTCTTTCTCTTTCTCAGTTAAATGTCAAATAATGTCTCTACGTTAAGTCTTCAATAACTCAACTCCTGAGAGAGAGAGAGAGAGAGAGAGAGAGAGAGAGAGAATGGGGGAAGAATTTAAATAGCTTCTTTGTTGAAGTCCAAATTTATCTTTAATTCCCATATTCACCATCAGAATCATTTATTACAGATTCTCTCTCTCTCTCTCTCTCTCTCTCTCTCTCTCTCTCTCTCTCTCTCTCTCTCAGTTAAATGCCAAAAAATGTCTTTACATTAAGGCTTCAGGAACTCAACAGCTATAGAGACTTAAGGCGCTGTCACACTAGCGAAATTTCCGTTGACTTTTGAATTTGACGTCGACTTTTCATGTTTTGACCGCGACTTTCTGGTGTCGTCGTCACGAATTTTGAAAACGGTACCGATCGAATTCAAGTCATCGCTACCGTCGACTTTATTGTTTGTTTACATCTCGGAGAGCGCGCATTTCAAGTCATCAGATGCAAGAGGGAGAGCTTAGTACAGTGGACTAGATTGGCAGAACAGTTTTTGGTCGAGAGACGATGCTTATGGGACCATAAGCATGATAGCTTTATGAAAAAGGGTCTTAAATGGAAAAATTACAGAGATCACCATGCGACTCAGGGAAAACTTTCCTGAACTTGCTGATCTTTATACAGATAAGCATGCTATATCGTGAATATCAGATTGCTATATAGCCTAGGTCTGCTCCCATTGTTTATTTATTATTATTTTTTATCTTTGCATTAGCAAATAATATAAACAAATATCTTAAAATTTTTTGCAGTGTTTCTCTAGCTTAATTTATAATACAGTTTGACTGTGGTTGTGTAAACAAGGTTACGAATAGCCTACCTAGGTTAACCCTAGTTTATTTTTTTAAATAAAACTTTTCACGTCTTTTTAAAAAACCAGGACCGAACCCAAAGACTATTTTTTTTTTAATTCTATGCAGTATCATTAAACACATGCAAGCACGACCCACTAGTTGCTTTGTGTTATAAAGCATAGCTAGTTGTTTTATCATTCCGGGAAGTCACAGCTAAGATGGTTTGTTTACGTTTTGACGACGACAACCACGGCATGAAGAAGGACGTGTGTGACAACCAGAGTACGGAATGACGTCGACTTCTTTGGAAAGTCGACGACAAAATCAGAAAAAGTCGACGGAAATTTCGCTAGTGTGACAGCGCCTTTACACTTACATTTAGATAAAATAAAACTTCGTCATAAATGAAATTCTTAGGTCTGTAACAGAGCAATTAAACACGTCAACTCTGTTACGTAGATGTTGTTAATGTAATTATTGATAAAACTTCCAAGTGAGTTATTAAAACCATTTTAAGTTAAGCAAAAATAGCAAAATGTTGATTGCAATGAGTTTCCAGCATTAACTAATAGAGGGAAAATCGCTACAAATATATAGAAGAATTTCTAAAGGTATCTGTTAGGTTTTAAGTTTAAAATAAAGCTTGTATGTTGAAGCAGTTTACATGCATTTTATTCAATTATAAATCAATTTCCAATTAATAGAAGCCCCCTGTCAAGAATACTTGACACTCCAACTCCAACTAGAGCTGTCTCCTTATAACACCTATTAAAAATACATTGTGGGCCTGGTCATACTCGCTAATGTGTGAGGAATCTTCACTAAGAATTTTAAGCAGCTGTTGTAATAAATAGGACGTGATAGGTTATGAAATTTACCCATAACTTCAGATGTTTCCAAGAAACGGAACTTCTGGTCATTTGGCGGCTTGCTGACGCCATGTTTTCAGAGGTGAATGTCTAAAACGTCTATGGCGTGGAGTGTATGGTCTCTCATAGAAGATGGGATATTTATATGCCATAACTACTGAATTTTCAGCTGAGAGGATTGTTTATTAAGTGTCCAGTATCCTGGACACTTTTTAGGGCCGGGTACGAAGGTATATATTTCAAGTTTATCACTTACACAATTGTTTTGTGCATTAATACTGTTACTACAGCTGAGTCCAGCTGGCTTTACAGCTTAGCCCGCTTACTGATTACGTAACGACCATTCATTCCGTGAAGCTGATTAGTTGGAAATAGTTTCGAAAAATTTGTTAATCTGTGGTTCTTTTCATCTTCATTTATTTTGCAACAGTTGTTTTGCCGAACTGGAATACGTTGTCGTGATTATAATATAATCCAAGAGGAGGTGAAAGACGATTCTGTTACTGCTGTGAAGTTCATAAACACCCGACAGCCAGGAACTTGGGAACACGAGGTCTTCTAAGTCTTTTACAAGAATGTAAATAAGACTTTTTGCATTGAAGTACTGAAAAAAAATAGACTACTAAAATATTTGGTATGTGTTATACGTTCTAATACTTACATTAGTTATGCGGGTCACTTTTAATTTTAAAAAAAATCTACGAAGAGGTTAGCTAAGAGGTGGAGGAGGCTTCCTCTTCGTTTCCAATAATTTTCACCCTCCGACTACCTTCGTCTTCGGGAGGAAGAGCTGCTTTGCGGCACAATAATACCATTTTAGCCGCGAAGAGCTTCTTCGTCAAAGATGTCGGTTTAAAAATATGGCCCTTAGATGTGTGAATGCCCTAGGACTTCCAATCCTTTGTACGATCTTAGATATGTGGGTGACATCTTCCTTGCATTTAAGGACTTTCAGATGTGGATTTGTTTCATGAATATTTTAGTTCCCGTCACCCCAACATTTGTTTTACTTGTAAAACAGAACACGCTAATAAGTTGTTGTTTTTGGATGTTCAGATGTACTGAAATAGAGGCAAATTTTAAACCTCGGTTTACAGGAAAAGTTAATTTACTGGCTGGGGATTAAATCACCTGTTTTTCTACAACGCTGTCTAACTTTAATTCGATATGTGCGGTAAATAGAGCTTAAAGTATTTTTCATCTAGACTTGGTTTTCCTCCAGAATTATTCCATTAAAAACTTACCCCATTTTTGTATTCTACCAAATTGTGCAAAAGTTTTAAAATGAAAAGTTTTGTCCCAGACCTGCGTACATTACTGCTAGTAAAGATGCAAAGTACATTAAAATGACTTCACCTAGGTTATAGTAGCTATATTGTCCAAATTACAAGGAATACTTAAAAAGTTTTGCTCAAATTAGGGTCATTTTTTAAAATAATCCTTTTAATTTTAGACCACTATTGCAGGAGACGCCTACTCTTCATGCAAAAAACTCTTCATGTACACCTTAATTCGTGGTCTGAGATACACGGGATCCAGTTTTCCCTGGCTCGGACACATTTTTGGAACACAGATATCTTATTTTTGAAACAAAAGGCCTTTTAATTACTGATCTGGATCTTAAAGTTACTGTCTTTTTGCTCAGCAAACTAGTCTTTCTCATTTCAGTCACTGGCTGTAAACAGGATGAAACTGGAACTAAACAACAACTTGTTCAGTATAGAACTAGCTGGAATGGAAAAGATCCAGATGGTGCCTTCCTTTTTTGAAAGTTTCTAGTGCATTATCTCCCTAGATTAATAGATTCTATAGATTTTTAGGGACACGTATCTTTGCGGATGAGCTCACACTTAGTTATACGGTGCGTGTTCCAAAAAATATCGTATCTGCAGTCTACAGTAACTACGGAACAATTTCTATTCCCCCTGTGCTCTCCAAAGTCGCATAAAAACATCTCTTTAAATCACTATATAAGTATATGTGGAATCTAGCGGATTGCTTCCTGATAGTTAGTGTGCATATAGAAAGCATTTCGCTACCTGCGATGCACTTTTAGATTTGAGAGAAACTTGATAAGGGCTTTGAGTGTGGAGTAATTTAATTAAATTTTAGTGCTGCTTTCAATTTGGTAAATCACAAGGCACTTATTTATAAACTTCACAATCTTTGAGTGGGTGGATATGCTTTAGGTATACTACAAGATTTCTTTATCTATTGTGTCTAGAGTTGCAAAGGGTAGTGATCTTGGTCTACTGTTATTTTTCGTGTGTACAAGTGATATAGCTGCTGGACTGGAAAACAGGAATGTTTGTATTTTTATGATTTATTATTTGCTTGTACTTTCTGTTCTTTTTATGTTTCACTAGCTTTATAAATCTTGGGTTCTCTTTGCATTCATAGTTTTCTATATTTTATTTTTTACCCATTTTCATAAGTATTAATAAGACAATTAATTTCATTTTATCTCAGTTATTTTCAAGCTTTTTCGATAATTGTTTGCCTGAGGTTATATACCTCAAGGGTTTGCTACATACCATGTTCTACCTGTCCTTGGTAAATTATCGTGTTTTCATTACTTCCATATACATACATTATATATAATATATATATATATATATATATATATATATATATATATATATATATTGCGTGTGTGTGTTTGTGTGTGTGTAAGCTGAACAACCCGGCACTGCCGGGAAAAACTCTGAATAACAACCGCCGATAAAACTCTCTCACTCTCTCTCTCTCTCTCTCTCTCTCTCTCTCACTTCTCTCTCTCTCTCTCAAACTCCCTTTTCTCTCTCTCTCTGTTAAGAAAGTTTCTTCAGTTACATTGTCCAGCATTTTTTACACATATATTTCACCACTTCTCACCTCCCATTCCTATTGGTGCTGAACTTGGACTTGATGGGCATCAATTCATCCCAGTGACCTCAAAAAACATTGATTATGGGCCAATATCTGTAATTTTTTTATATTTTATTTTTACCCTTCTCACCCCCACTTCCTATCCATGCCGATCTTGGACTCAAAGGGCGTTGGGGGTGTCACTTCATCTCAGCGACCTCAAAAACTATGGATTAGACCCTGATATCTGTCATTTTCGGTTATTTTTACCCCCTTCTCACACCCCCCTTACCCAACCATTGGTCCGATTTTAATTTGTTTTTCACCCTGACCTGCCCCAGCTTTATATTGGCCTATACTTAAAATCTCACCAAAATCGTTCAAGAAGTTTGGATTTGTATAGCTTAATCAATACAAACAATTTTCTGTTTATACATATATATATATATATATATATATATATATATATATATATATATATATATATATATATATATATATATATATATATATATATATATATATATATATATATATATACATATACATGTAAAACTGAATAAAAAAAATTTGGAACGTGGTGAATATATAAGTAAAGACAAAATTCACGAAGGAAAGTGAAATGGTGGAGTATCATTGCAAGGCCTTTCGAATCTCGTCCTTCACTAAAGAGACTGATATTAATATGAAAGTAAGTTTACAAAGAAAGCTCTTATAAATGACAGATGGGGTCTATAAAGGAATATATATACCTGGAATCCAACACATCTGAAGAATTAGTAGACCTACCTAAAACAGGGATACAGTTTAAAAGGTTTACAAGAGATTAAGTTCAAAAGAGTTATGACGATTTTCATGAATGAAAATAGGTCTCTTAGTTGTGAAATGTGATCCCATGTTATTTTGTGGTCTTGTTTTTGTAAGTGATACAGTTGATGGCCCAGCAATGGGGGCCAGCAATGGCTTTGTTGCTTCTGGTCTCTGAAGTCGCTGCCACTGCCATTTCTGAGAATCAACGCATAACATTGACGCCTTATGTGCACGCGATCGTCACTTGTCTGTCCAATTTCTCCCCTCTATATTTATGGTTTTGACAGCGTGGTTACCTGCAACTTCAATAAATATTGTTACTCCTCGCGAGTGCCTCATCAAATCTGGCATTATATAGTTTTCCACTCGAAAATGATCATCTGTGATGTTTATGAAAACAACAGAAATCTTGTTAATTTACATTTGTTGTTAATTTATCTGTAACATACTAAATTAGATTGCTGGCATTGACTGGGAAGTTAAGTCGTATATTACATAGGTTTAGCGCTTTTAATTCTCTACGATATTGAATCGAACCCCGGCTCTTTTAGAGTGCTTCCGCAATGCAGTAAAACATGTCGCAAGCATTTCGGTAACATATCGCACTCACATCGCAAACAGGCTGAATATAAGTCAACAGCTACATACGATTATCCAGAATTTGTCAAAGAATCTTTCTTCGCTTACTATCACATGTTTACGATATGTATTCAATAAGGTGCCTACGTCTATTTGTGACATGGTTCAGTGTATGTGGACGTACCTTTTCTCAAAATAAGGAAGCATTTATGATAAAGAATATTGAAACTTGTTGGTCGTACTTTCAGTAACCCCCGTTTCTGAAAATAAATTACAGGCTGGGTTCGATAAATCTACCTTTATATATCACCGCCTCATTACAAAGTTTATATCTATATATTATATTTGAGCTGTATCACAACCATGATAATTATGATCGCAGTGAACAATGAGGTAGGTACTCCTTGAATTTGTACTATCACAGAATGATTCGCTACAGTTGCCAGTTTCGAAACACCATTTTAAAAAAATCATTAAGACTATGCAAAAGCAAATTCGGAGAAGAGTCAAATTCATAAATTTTGAATAGTAAGTATTGAGTCTCGGCAATAAACTACAAAAGTTTCACTAGATTTGGCAAAGTTCCATTTTCGCTATACAGTTTTCAATAATTGTTAAGCCTCAGGAACGCAGAATTCTCTTTTTAAATGACAAAACTTTTGGTGGTTCCTTTCGGTTTTAGTTGTGGTTTTGGGAACTGGGACGCGACACTAACAAAACTTTTTCAAACGTTTGCTCTCCAGTCATGATGTTGTGTTACCAGTCTTCGGCCTCTGCTTTGAAACTGTCAAGATAATATTCATTCAGATTTGAGAAAATTTCTGCTCTATATACTATGTATCCCATTCGGAATATTCGTTGTAAAGAAACTGGCACAACGGGGAATCGAAATAGGACTGTTTAGAGGGTATTCCATCCACTTGGTCACCCACTTGGTCAACTTGAGCAGTTCCAGAACTATTTTCCCTAAACTGTGGAAGTTACTCAAGACAAAAGTTTTGGGTAATGGGCACAAATATTTTGAATATTGACAACGAAACGCCTTCCTCATCGTGAAGTTATTGTAACCTCTCTATCGGAAAGGCTGTTTTGAAATACCATATTCATATCTTTTCATTGTCACCTGCCTGTCAGTCTCTCTCACAATTTTTCTTTAGCACTATTTACCTTGGGGAGAACTTCCTGGCAGGAAACCCGTTGAACGTGTCATCGTCCAAGAAAGCCCGTTGAAAAGTGTATCATACAACTGACTGAAAAATTGTTTATCGCTAATGTGCCTCCAGTGCGCGCCATTAGCCTTCTCAATGGAAGTCTCCCTTTTTTTTCTTTCTTTCCAGAGCAAGACTGACAATGCATCCGAACTTCTTCCTTCTCTTTCTTTCTCTCTCGCTTTTTAGTTTTCCGTAAAAGAAAAACCATTGAGATGGCAATTTGTCTGTCCGTCCGCACTTTTTCTGTTCACCCTCAGATCTAAAAAACTGCTGAGGCTGTAAATTGGTATATTGGTCGTCCAGCCTCTGATCATCAAACCTATCAAATTGCAGCCCTCTAGCTTTAGTAGTCTTTATTTTATTTAAGGTTAAAGTTATCCATGATCGTGCGTCTGAACCACCGGGGCTTAGTTGAAAGTTTCATCGGCTGCGACAGAGTTCTATACAGCATAATATGCTGTGCAGAAAACTCGATTATGACGAAGAAACTTCAGCGCATTTCGTACTTGCTTATTCTGACAAAGGACCTTATGTTTTCTAGATATAAAAATACTCTATGATAATCTCCCTTTGTAAGAATTAATATTTTGTTTTATCATTCTTCTCGATGATACAATATATTATTTTTTATAATTACCATGTATATATAGTCATAAAAATCAAGACAATGCATATACTAAATTAAAAGTGTAATTTTATATCATCTGACAAAGGAAAATAGTTTTGTCTTTATTCTTAGACATAAATGTAACGAAGGCTGATTAAATCTTTCAGAACAAGATGGTGTGAAGAAAAGACCATTAGAAGAAAAAATAAGAAAAGATAGAGAAGAGATCTTGATATAAGGAGATATTGTCTTTTAATAGCTTTCCTGATCGCTATTAATAACCGCAATTGATAATTAAGTGTCGAGAGGGAATAGTTGTGGAATTAGGGGGAATATAAATGAATACTAAAAAGATGAAAAGGTTTGATTGGTTCAGGGGAGAAAAATAGGGTAAAATGTATAAATCAATTAAGCTGACTTCATTTCATTGTTATTTTAGCCAATTCATAATCCAAATTTTAGTTGAAAACTGAATTTATTCAAAAGTATATACTTTGTAACAAGTCTTGTTAGCCCAGTTGCTGCAATCACTAAATGAATAAATTAATTTCTCGCTTTACAATGAAACATCGATGACAACACGTGGTGCTCTTTAGTACAACATTGTTAGACACATTAATGCAAACCTTGATCATTCATTTCTTTTTTTTTGGATGAAACCCTCTCCTCTTTAGAAATAAGAATGACACAGATCAAACAAATTGCTTTATGTTGGCAATTAAATGCCTGTCACTAAAGAGAACTAAAACGAACATTACAAATCCCGAATATTCTACTTTTACAACTTTGTTTCGAGAACCGACAGATCCATGTTTTATCGAATTCACATTTTCAGACGTCAACCTCCAGATTAAACCTTGGTTTTAGAGCTTTTCTCGATGAAAATCGCTCCGATACAAGGCTCCCCGATCCGATAACGGAAGTGGTTATCTCATTTTTTCGTCCCTAATTAGGACACGTCGTGAATTGAGACCGGTTTTGTCTTTACGACCAGTTCCGTCAGTATTGGCCGAATCGGCTGTCAATAAGGTCTCAAGGTCTTGGGTCCTTCTTCGTCATTTGCCTTCCGAGAGGACGCTCTAAGGACTCTTGGATGTTGGACGTTTCCGCATATGCTTACTTGATTCGCCCTGCCTCTCATGAATGATAATGTCATGAAATACGTTTTGGAAAGAAAGACGGCAGTTTTATGTCGAATAAAGTCTTTAATGGCCTCATTTTTCCATTTGTCAACCGTTCATTAGCATATCAGTCACCCCTTTTATTATTTACTTCAATGTATCCATAACTTCAAGCACCAGCTGCTGCCACAGTGACGCTGTTCTTTCATAATTCATATAGTAATATATTCTTATTTTTTATGTATCTCGATTTCCTGGTCTTTGGTTTGTCAGTTTTTCATTATTTTATTTAGAAAGAGACCTTTCACATTCACAATTGATCCCTGATCCTCATTGCCTGCCGTGAGCGACCAGATTTGCTGAACAGCAGCACCAGTATCCAGAAGTCTTCTACTCCTCACACTGTGGGGCTGTGGAACTGTCTCCCTGAGAAGG
>NC_087214.1:46332201-46359701 GCF_015104395.2 Macrobrachium nipponense
TCTAATGAATCGTGAATGAGTTGGCTACCGAGGGAACTTCTAAAATAGTAGCCGTTTCGTTCAACAACAGTTCTCTTGTCTGCGCTTTTTAACCACCGGTCACACTGGGATTATGGCGAGCTCCAACCTCATTCTAACCCAGGTCGAAACATTTGTTGAAGGTGTAAGTCGGACAGGTTGTCAAAGGTGGTGTCCTCCTTACGACTAATTTAGTCCCAAAGTTAAATTTTGATGATTCTTGGCAATTGATTTGGTCGTTAAGAGGTGGCTGGTTGTTGGTAAGTTGTCCGCTATGAGCGGGCAACGGGTCTCAGCGAGCAGTGAATGATTGCCTGATGGTCAGCCTCTTGTGGCCAACCAGTTTGTGACTGATTGTAAAGTGGTTGATGTAAGTCGTCAGTGATCGCCGACCTCTTTACACGTGTCATTGACTGCATTCGCGGTCTGGTGGACGCCATCAACGACTGTCAAAGCCAGTAAACCACCTAATGAACATGACCGCCCATCTGTTGCACACCAGTTACCCGCTGGTTGACCACTCGTTGTACAGTTGGTCGCCAGCTTCAAAAAATATTCAGTGGTTGGGAGTTGGTTGTAATTCCAGTTTAAAAAGGGCTTTGGCCTTGTTGTTATTGAAACAATGCCAAGTTATAAACTCCGGTCGCTAACGTATCTTCTCCCATGCTACACAAAAATCTTCAATACATTACCAAGTTTTCCATTACCAATCCATTCCAGATGGTTAGAATACCTCTAACTCTCTTTCTTGATAAATATTTCTGTTTTAGAGCTTCTTTTTTCCATCAATATCTAAAGTCAGTATGAACCAACCACTTTTTTATTTCATATTGGAATTCACTGCTCAATTTTCCTGATCTTGGAAGCTTTCACTATCAGTTTTCTCATTTGAATAACACTCAAGAGTCTTCGGCAGGTCTCTGTATGCACCTCGCAGCTGTCACCAGATGGCACAGCCGTCCTCTGCAATTTCAGGAAATATTTAAGAACTAACTCTGGTGCTGAAAAATACAGAATAGCCGCTTCTTGTCTTCCCTAGACTTTTCCATTCATTTATCCAAGTCTCCAAGAAGAGTTGTGGCATGATTTCTTCTGTTAGATTAATGTTTTATATAGTATAATATATAGATATATATATATATATATATAATATATATATGTATATATATAGTTATAATATATATATATATATATATACACATATATATATATCGAATGAAATGTGTTTAATGATGATAAACAACATAACCTCAATGCTAGGAACATATACAAAAGATACCACTTAGCTTTTTGTTATAAATCGGATAAAGTTATATATATGAATATTCATTATAGGTACATCAGATGAAGTTAAGCAACCATTCAAAGACTATGATAATCTTCAATACGAGTAAATTATTATGTATGGTAATTCACGTTTAACTGAAAAATCGTTAATCAAAATAGCAGGACACTAATGCATATGATACAGTCCAGAATATACATTGTGTGCGCCATTTATTTCATATGATAAATTACATATCCAAAATGATGAATTACACTGAATTCACTCTTGATTAGTTATGATTTTTGTCCGTCCATATCTAGAATGCTTTGTATTTTTCAACATCAGGGTTAGTTCTTAAGTATTTCCCGAAATTGTTTTATTACCGTAATATTGGTGCTTGTCTTCATTTATCTATGTTTTCGTTATTTTCCCGTAATTTTCCCAGTAGTGTGTTGTTTATCTTAAAAATGACGGACAACACACTTTACCTTTAAATTATGCTTACGTATAGGCCAAGTGATCTCCGTACGTGTACATGAATATTATATATATATATTATTATATATATATATATATATATATATATATATATATATATATATATATATATATATATATATATATATATATATATATATACATATATATATATATAGTGTACATTTGGCTTTAACTAATTCCTCTTTCGCCCTCTGAGGAGGTGATGCCCCATGGGTGCAGTCTTTCAGTTCCAAAGCAAGTTACCAGGAATGTGGTTACCAAACTTACACACAGTATTTTGACCTCATTGCACACGGGATTCATTTATAGCTCGGGGAACTCGTGGGATGGTAGGCCAGGAGCATTCCAAGGACCCGTAAAACGTGAGCTGTGAGCTTCACCACTTAGTTCCAGTGACGATATGATGATTTCAACTTATGACATCCTCATTTTTGTTCGTATGTCTTATGGTTTTTTTTTCGCATTATGTAAAGATTCTTTTCTGATTTGTAACGATCCATTTTACAATTGGTTTTGTCGTTTACAAAACCAATTATGAAATGAGCTGCTCAAGATAGAAACAGCTGGATGAGGCTCAATAAAAACGGCAACCCCGACTATGGATTAATCTAAGGGAAAAAAATTATTCACATTAATGATTTTATTTCATTGTCATTTTTGAAGTTGCCCATTAAGAACTGTCGAGGTTACTGAAGGGGACGCTTCGATGAGGATCAAGAATAATAAAGTCCTCCTAGAATTACCTGTACTATTTACTATTACTCATAACAGTGCATTTTCTCCCCATCCCCCGCAAAGAAATGAAATAAAATCTCATTAACGGATAAGAAGAACTCTTATTTGTATGTTTGCATGGACTTCTTTTGTCTCCCTATTTTTTCTTATAATTGTTGATATTTTTCACCAATACGGTATTTAGAGTAAAAAAAATCTCAGCCTTTATTCTCCCGAGTGTTTGATCTAAAAAAAATGTTGAAAATTCTACCACAAATCTCTGAAAAATGCTCTACGCTAATGCATCTTCAATATGCCACATTGGTCATTCCGGTAAAGTTTTTTTTTTTTTTTTATGTTTTCAGGGCAAGACTAACAGCGCTTATGAATCTGTTTCCTTCTTTCTTTTCTCCTCCTCTCTCTTTGAGGACACCTGTTCGACCTGCGGCCTTTTCATTGTGCTTCGATGTGAGACGCATTAGGAGAGAGAGAGAGAGAGAGAGAGAGAGAGACGCGCGAAGGAAATGGCTTCCTCTTCAGTGGGCCGCAGGTCACACTTTGTATCAGACAATGTCGCTTTGATGTTGAGAGCTTTGCGTCTTTTACTTTTTATCTCTTCCTATAAATGCGTTCTATGACGTGATTAAATATTCAATTTTTATGTAATTTTAATTTTGGTAACGTGAGAGTAAGGAAAATATCTGGTGCTTTTAAATCAGTTGCAAAAGGTTTAATGAAGATTTTTCGTATCTCTGAACATGTTTCATCTTTGATAGTCTTTTAAAGCAACGAGGAAATGTGAACTCAAACTCGATATTATTTCGAGACAAAATTTCTTGAAAAAATGGTTGAGTTGACTTTTCTATAAAATAAGATGCTGTGCTTTAAAGAACTGTGTAACCTGTAATAATCCATAAATGTTACAGTGCCAGGAGGTTGCTCAAAAACTTTATGATGAGGATGAAGTGTGACTTTGAGTACGAAGACGAGAGAGTGACTTTATTGGAGCAAGTCTCCTTAAGCTTCTTTGATTATTTACTGCCTTTATGGAAGAAATGATGAGAGAAGTCAAAGAAATGAGACAGGAGATGTGTGGAGTAGCAGTTCACTGCAAAGGAGACAGCGTTGGTTATGAGGAGAGAAGATTACCTATTGGTACTAGTGAAGGAATTAAAAAGTGTCTGTAAAGGGGCAACATTAAAAATGTCTTTATTCAAGAAGAGCAAGGTTATGGGGCTTGACAGAAAACAGGACGGTGGAGCAATGGATGGTGACATTTGTCTGTACAAGAATTAAAAAGTGGATTTTACATGAATACTTAAATTGCCAACGAACTAATATATATATATATATATATATATATATATATATATATATATATATATATATATATATTATATATCGAGCTACAATGTCCTTTAATAACACGGAAATGTGATATGACTTATATATATATATATATATATATATATATATATATATATATATATATATATATATATATATATATATATATATATATATATATATATATATTATATATATATATATATATATATATATCGTATATATATAATATATATATATATATATTATATAGATATATATATATATTATTGTGTGTGTATGTATGTGTATGTAATTACATATACGTGTAACCATATAAACATGTTATTTGAGTTTGTTGTTGGGGTTCTATTTAAGATATTGAACGCTTGCACTGCAACCAGGTAGCTTCTATCTATTCCATATTAACGATCCAATCTATTTCGTACAATACTGCATATGTACTAAGGTACATGAGAATTAATTCTTACAGTTTGCAAATATATGTATAGTTTGATTTACAGAAGGTTAGGATATTGTTTCACAGCAATTGATTTTAAATTGTTACACTACTACGCCTCTGGGATATAATCGCAAGTGTTTTTATTTTATCCCAGAAATAGGCTGATCACCCTGCCCATGGTACTCGCTCTATTTATCAATATTTTTTCTTATGCCTCATATGTAATTTACGTTCAAAATCAGTGCTTTGATATTTTTTTTAAGTTGCATTTTGGGAGTTATATATATTAACATATAATGTCCTTTAGATACCAGATGAGCTAATGAAATATAATAGTGATGATAACTTCAAAAGAATTTAGTACATATATTTTGTCGTTATGTCAAGTTCGATAGTTTCTTGAGAGAAGGTGTTAATAATTTTATGCATTTAATCGTTATTATTTAACACTTAAAAAACCGTTTTTACTGCCGATGCATTTTTCTAAGTGAAAAGCATTGACAAATGTTTCATAATTAGTAGATCAAAAGGCAAAACACACATTCATGTAAGATTATGAATTGTTACATCTGATACAAGTATATTCCCTCAATGTTTAACACACTACCCCAAAAAAATGATTATTAATAATAATAATAAGAACTCAGCTCCAGTACTTAACGAAATTTTCCAATCTGAATTTCAGCTTCCGATATGGAACCTGCAACCCTCATTGGAAAAAAGTCATGAAAGTTTTCGAATTCCCGAAAAATTATGAAGATAATTTTACTGTTAAAACATTACACTTTATAAAATCACAGATACAAATATTTTGTTAAACCGTTATGTTCACCAGGACGTGCATGGAGGTTTTAACTCCCTCATTTCACTGATATTTTCCGTTTCTATTCAAACAAAAGATATAATATACATGAACAGGTTTTCATGGACACAAACTTAAACTATAGTATATATATATATAAATATATATATATATATATATATATATATATATATATATATATATATATAGATAGATATAGAACATAGACTAATAGCTAGATAGATAGATAGATAGATAGATAGATACATAGATTGATTTTTCAAGTCAATGGCCCATGTGTGCTTGTTCCTTGTGAATATGTTGCATCTACAAATATATATATATACATATATATATATATATATATATATATATATATATATATATATATATATGTGTGTGTGTGTGTGTGTGTGTGTGTGTGTGTATAAACACATCTTTCAGTCAGTATTACATTCCATTGTCCCATCGTCTTGGTTCCTGTTAGACACTTTATCAATTTGCCATTAAATAGAGCCGCTGTCTACATTCTCTCTTTACAAACTATTTCTTCATTGCTTTCTGTTGCTGATTAATAGAATATCCTATACAGTCAGCAGCCGCTCCACACTTCTCCTGTCTTCCTTTGTTTGAAAACCTCTTGTATCATTCGTTCTGTACAAGCAATAAATAATTAAGGAAGATACGTTAGGAGTATTTGAAAACTTGTGCCAAGGAAATAATTCTCTCGCCTTCGTATTCAAACCCACACGTCCTCTTCATCATAAAAGCTTTGAATCACTCTCTTGATACTTGCATAGATCTGATTTTACTTAACAGTCGTCTCGGCCATCTTTTCAAGAATCTTCTTTTCCAAAGTAATGCTCTATGCTATAGTTCATATTCTCTAGTTGCTTGTAGAGATTTTATCAAATATGGAACATTTTCAGAGGTTCGAAAAACAATCGCAATTCCTTTTTAATTGAGTCAAAATTCTGTCATTCTTTCCTTTCTATTACGTTACTATTATTAAGGTAACATAATAATTCAATATTTAATCTCGACACCGCAAATAGAAAAACCAAAGTTCTGATATCAAAGCGTCATTGTCTCGATACAAAGTGTTGTGACCTGAGACCCATTGAAGAGGAGGCTATTTCCCGCGCTCTCTCTCCTAATGCGTCTCACATCGAAGCACAATGAAAGGACCTCAGGTCGCACAGGTGTCTTCTTCAAAGAGCGAAAGAGGAAAAGAGGAAAGCGATTCACAAGTGCTATCAATCCTGCCCTAAAAAAGAAAAAAAATGTTCAGCTGGAAAGACCATTGAGGCCTATTGAAGATGCATTAGCGATGAGCAACGTTGCGGAGAGACATGTGATGCCTCCCTCAACGTTTTGAGTGCAGCGTAATTCAGATAGATTTTAATGCTGCTTTCGATTTAGTAATTCACAAAGTATTTATTTTTTATAAACTTCAGAATCTTGGAGTTTGCGGATATGTTTTAGGATTACTTCAAGATTTCCTTACAAGTAGGCAGCAGAGATGCTGTGGACGGGATCTTTAGTGAAGCAAGACCTATTGGATCTGTAGTTCCACAGGGCAGTGTTCTTGGTCCACAGTTAATTTTAGTTTATATAAGTGACGCGGTTGTTGGCCTGGAAAGCAAGATTGTTCAGTATGCTGATGATGCAACACTGAGCTTCAGTAAAACGAAAACACTATTGATTAACAAATCTCGTACAGATTTCCCACCCTATTCTCTCCCTCAGGTGGATGGAACTTTGCTGAACGAGTTTGAAGCTTTAACTATTCCAAGTGTAACCTTTGACCTACATCTAACTTTTGAGAAACATTTAGCTAATGAAAGTTTCAGGAAATGCCACGCGAAAGTTGGTTATTGTTCGTAAGGCCGAGTATTTATATCAGTGATAAAATCAGTGCAACCTGTTTTAGGCCATTTGTACTCCCTTTAATAGAATACTGTTCTCCGGTGTGGATGTCTGCTTTTGCTAGATATGTGTTTCTTTTTAGATAGAGTGGCTTGTGGTGGTAGGTTTCTATTTCCTAATATTAGCAGGTATGACTTATTTGTCACTTTTTCATAAGTTACCTATTTCAACAGACATCTTTCACATTCACAGTTCATCACTGATCCCTTTTATCTACCAAGAACAACCAGATTCGTTGAACAGCAGCCCCTTCTTCTTCTTTCCCACCACTATCCCTACATTAAAGGGTCGGTTGCCTGATGCGTCTTCTCCACTGTCTTCAATCAAAGGCATCATCCTCCACCAAACCACCTCTCTCCATATCTTACTTCACTTTATCTCAACATCTAATTCTCTGTCTCCCTCTCTATCTTCCTCCTCTAACAGGTTCCTCCCAAGCCCTCTTCTCTCGCTCCTCATCATCCATACTCAACACATGCCCCTACCATCTCAATTGTGCCTTTCTTATTTTGTTATTTTGAAATCTATTAGGCAATGATATTACCATATTTCACCTCAATATTCTCATCTCTATTCTGTCAAGCTTTACATCCTCTTATCTTCTTTAGAGCCCATGTTTCCGATCCATACATTTCCTCGTTGGACGAGTGGGATACGTGCTTGCCTACTGATTTGGTATTTTGAGTTAGCTTCCCTGCTCTGCCAACGAAGAATGAGAGGAATTTATTTCTGGTGATTAGAAATTCATTTCGTGATATAATGTGGTTAGGATCCCACAATAAGCTGTAGGCCCCGTTGCTTAGTAACTAATTGGTTCCTAGCCACGTAAAAATATCTAATCCTTCGGTCCAGCCCTTGGAGAGCGTTAATCAGCTCAGTGCTATGGTTAAACCTCTGTTTTATTCACATTCACCTTTAAGCCACGCCTCTCTAACGACTCCTTCCGCCCCCCAACCCTTCTCAGTCGGTCTTCCTCATTTTCGGCAGTAATCATAACAATTCCAACAGCTCTTCATTCCTGATCTCTTCAGTTAACACATCTATGACCAACACAAACAAAAATGGGCTTAATGCTGACCCCTGCTGTAATCCAACACTTACTTCAAAGTTTTCTGTTTCCCCAACTACTATTATTACTTTTGTGTTCGTTCTTTGATATACCATTTCAACCAGCTTAACCAACTTTTCTGGGACTTTCCTCATCTTCAGACACCAAAACATCACTTACTCTTGAGATTCTATCGTATGCTTTCTTTAGATCTATAAATGTACAGTAGAGCTCCTGGTTTCCCTCTAGCCTCTTTGCCTGTAGCTGTCTTACTATGAAGGGGGCATCCATTGTCACTCTTCCCCTCCTGATTCCATACTGCTGTTTCCTGATCTTTTCAATCTCTCTAAATCTCTGATCCAGTGTCCTCTCTAAAACTTTCAATCCATGTTCAGTTAGTTAAATTCACCCGTAGGTACCACAATCCATGACATCTCCCTCCTGCTTATATATATATATATATATATATATATATATATATATATATATATATATATATATATATATATATATATGTATATATATATATGTGTATATGTATGTATATATATATATATATATATATATATATATATATATATATGTATATGTATGTATATATATATATATATATATATATATATATATATATATATATATATATATATATATATATATAGTATATATATATCGAGCTACAATGTCCTTTCATATCTAATTCGCTCTACCTCGGAATTAATATATTTTTCATATATGCTTAACCGAAGGGGAATTTTTTCTCGATAATAGATTTGCCTGGACCAGGGCGCGAACCTATGGATCCTTTCAAACCCAGGAACGTCAGTGAAGCTTTACCTACTACACCACCGCGAGAGGTGTAGTAGGTAAAGCTTCACTGACGTTCCTGGGTTTGAAAGGATCCATAGGTTCGCGCCCTGGTCCAGGCAAATCTATTATCGAGAAAAAATTCCCCTTCGGTTAAGCATATATGAAAATATATTAATTCCGAGGTAGAGCGAATTAGATATTAAAGGACATTGTAGCTCGATATATGTATATGAATCACGGAAATGTGATATGACTTATATAGTATATATATATATATATATATATATAATATATATATATATATATATATATATATATATACACACACCATTAGACTCTCCTCACAGTTGGCATTACTTCCTCTTCCCATATAGCTTTTAATAAATTTAGTATCCATTTCTCCCCCTCTGTACCTAATAATTTGATCATTTTAATTTGGAACTCCAGTGGACATGGTGCTTTACCGTTCTTCATTTTTTTACTTAATGCTCTCTTTATTTCTGTATCCTGTACCTCCATCACTGGTTCCTCTACCCTCTGTGCTTCCCCCATCTCCTCTCTCCCATTTTCAGTATTTAAAACTTGTTTAAAATACTCTCTCCATCTATTCTTAATGTCTTCATCCCTATGCACTGTATTTCCATTTCTACCTTTGATAACACCAAATTTGTCATCATTCTGTCTCAGCTTTTCCTCAAGTTTGAAATCTTGTAGATATCCTTTTCTCCCCCTCTTGTTCTTAGTCTTTCATTCAACTGCTCCAATGCACTTCCGATAGCCCATACCTACCCTCCTTCTCACATCTCTTTCCTCTTCTCTGTACTGTTCCTCTGCACCCTGTTCATGCCTTACTTTCCTGTCCTTAAATGCTTTTGATTTTCTTGTAATTGATTCTTGCGCCTCTCCATTTCACCACCACTTTTCTCCTCTCTACACTCCATATCCACTGGTTCTTCCCACCAGTTCCTCTGCTTTCCCCACGCATATTTTTTCCATGTCTGCCAAGATATTTTCCAGTCAGTTACCCTGTCCAAATTCTAAATTCCCCCCCCCCTCTCCCCACCCCAGCTATATCTCTCACAGTCCTCCCGAATTGCTCCTCCTTTTTTCCTTTAAGGTTCCAAATCTTAATTCTAGATCTTCTCTTCCTCTTCTTCGGCTCCATATTTCTCATTTGCAATTTGCCAGATCGCTTTTATTGATTTCTCTAACCAGGATATAATCTATCTGGCTTTGCACCCTTCCACTTTATAAGCAGTAAACATATATATATATAATCCTAATATTTAATTTATATATATATATATAATGATATATAATTATAATAGATATATAATAATATAATATTTTATATTAATATTAATATTACATAATATGTATTATATATATATATATATATATATTATTAATTATATATATTCATATATATAATACATATTATAATATATATATAATATATATTATAATAAATATAATAGTATTATATTATTATAGCTTATATATTATATTACAGTTAATACTTATTATTTATATATTATTATATTATATTAATATATATTATATTATATATATTATATTATATTATATTAAATTATATTATATTATATTATTTTATATTATATTATTTAATATTATATATATATATTTATAATATATATTATTATATTATATTATTATTATTATTATATATTAATATATTATATATATATATATATTATATTTATATATATATATTATATATTATATATTTATTATAATATTATATTTATTATTAATATATTTATATTATTAGATATTAATTATTATCCTTTATTTATATATATATTTTATTATATATTATATATATATATAATATATTATATATTATATATTATATATTATATATTATATATTATATATTATATATTTATAATTATATATATATATTATATATATATTTAAATATATTATATATTATAATATTATATATTATATATTATATATTATATATTATATAATTATATATTATATTATTATATTATTAATTATACTATATATTATATTTATATTATTATATAAATTATTATATTAATTTTATAAACAATTATATTATATATTATATATTATATATTATATATTATATATTATATATTATATTTATTATAAATATTAATATAGATATTATTATTTATATTAAAAATTATATTTATATTATTATTATAATTTAATTATATTATATTAATTATTATATTAATTATATTGATATATATATGATATATATATATAAAATATAGATATATATATATATATATATATATATATATATATATATAATACTATAATTATATATATATATATATATATATGTAATAATATATATATATACACACTTGAAATGAAAGTCTCACGAGATGTATAGCTATATGAGCAGATGCACCGGCGGGAGAGTGGAACAGAACACTGATTGTAAATTCCCTTAGATATAAGTACAGAACTGGTCAGAATTTATACCCGGTTCTTAAATTTGCATGTGCATGTATATGTATAACTGAATCACGAAAGGAAAAATAAACAACTGAGGTTCCGCAAGATCTTTCGACTCAACGTCCTTTACTCAGCAGACAAACTGACTTACATGAGAAATTGAGGGTACAGGAAAGGTCATATAACTGACAGACCTTTCCTGTACCCTCAATTTCTCATGAAAAGTCAGTTTGTCTGCTGAGTAAAGGACGTTCAGTCGAAAGATTTTGCTGAAAATCCTCGAAGGAAAAATAAATAACGGAGTTTCTGCAAGATCTTTAGACTGAACGTCCTTTATTCAGCAGACAAACGGACTTACATGAGAAATTAAGGGTACAGTAAAGGTCGTATAACTGACAGATAGGGATTATAAAGAGATTAGTACCTAGAATCTAAAACACCTGGAGAATGCTTGTGCCCTCAGTTTCTCATGTAAGTCAGTTTGTCTGCTGAGTAAAGGACGTTCATTCGAAAGATCTTGCAGAAACTCCGTTATTTATTTTTCCTTCGTGACTTATACCTTTATTTGTGCATGTATATGTGAGTGCACACGCACGTGTCTGCGTGAGAGGAGCATGTGTTGAGCTTACTGTGCTATTTTATTATTATGCAGTAAAATGGGAAGCCTCAAAATCTTTCAATGAGTGAAAATTCAGGGATCACTATGGCTATAAGGAAGGGTGTAAAATATTTAATGTAAACAAAAAAGCAGTTTCTTGCAATCGGATTGGAATGTAGCAATAAGTATCTGAAGTTGCCTCTTGTGCAATTAAACTGATCGAATGTTGGGGAAAACGTGATAAAATATTTGCAAGGATATTTTCCATCCATTACGTAAGTCTCCGATCGCTGCGAGGCACAAATATATCGACATTGTACGCGTATCTGATTCCACCTTCGCTGAAATTAATCCCTTTTGGAATAACATTCGTTTCTCAATTCGCGAAATCCTTCTGACCCAATTAACTCCGCTGCAATAGTGAGATTAAATATGGAAGCTGGATGTGATAAATCTAGCATTACTCCGATGCTTGGGTTCCCAGACGTCTATTTTTACGTCCTTCCTGCAATAAATCCTTGCTTCATTTGCGACTGTGCCTGAGATAAAATTGTAATTCAGGAACGGGATAGATCGACGGGCAGATAGATAGAGCCAGTTAATGTTCAAATTTATTGCTTCGTGCTCTCATATGATCAGAATTGGATTTTCTAATGGTCAACATGCTCTTGTCGTAAGTGTAAAGGAGACTACGACATAATAACATTACTATGAAATGTTATAAACGTATCAGACTTAGAAAATATGCGAGCAAACACTAGAAAAAGTTCAGTGACATATAAAACGTTTCTCAGCGGTTACGTTTCCCTTATAGTTTGCCTGTTCTCAGGCTAATTAGGCAGCGACAGTCCGTGGAGGAGAACCTTTGGATAGATGCTAGTTTATGAATCGTATGAAACACTAGGTTGACCATCCAGTAACTCGTTGACTTGTGCTTAACATTAAAAGCCACCAGCTCTTAGGCACGATATTTAGGGGTCGTTTCATATTGCAAATCAGTAATTGTATTTAAGGATTCGAATATTCAAGGTTCATGATGGTAGAACTGTTGCTTATCATTAGTTATAACAGCACAAAAGAGACGGAATGTAACGAATTGAAATGTAAAAACAAATAAGTCATTTTTACTCTGATTATTGGGCCTATGGGTATCCTCTTGGTAAAGTAATTTTGCAATAAGTAAGACTGTCCACAATTGAATTGCATTTAGTGGAAGCAGATGGGTGCCCCTGTCATTTCAATAGAAATAGATTAAATGCTTAGTGCAGAAATCGCTCTAAAACTTAAAGACTGTTTAGTTTTTAGTTTTCCTCAGATTAAACCCGGAAAGGCTACTAAACATCACATCACATCTGACCATTTAACGGCTCATCACTGGGAAAGACATGTTATTAGGCACGGGCAGTGACTATGGTAGCCGGTAACGGTGCTATATCGAATTAAACTCCGTTCTGCGTCGAGGTACGTCATCTCCAGTACGTACTTCAAGATGGCGTTATTCGCAAAGCATATTATGATCTATGTTTCCGTGGTGGTCTAGTTGATATGAATATAAATAATTTTAAGCTCACTCTGCTCTTAACTCGATTCGAAATGCAGACCAAATGACAACGCAATACATATAAAGTTAAATCTCTTAAGTATCAATTTTGTCGCAGAATGAGAATGATATAAAAATCTGTCACATTTTATGCTTTTGAAAACAAAATCAAGATCTGCAGTTGCTCTCCGAACGACATTTATATAGATTTCTACCCTAAGATAAATATAAGAATTAAAGTCTCAAATAACTTAGTGTTAGTAGAAAACTGTAGTAATAAACACGAAATCCCAAAAAATATGAGGATATTCATTTGTTTTATTATGCGGTCGAGGTTTTAGGGAGATTATTAGCCCTATTTTGTACAAGAAAATCGACAAACGGTTTTGTGCCGTCGAACGATGGTCAACAGTACCGTCGATCGTTCGACGATAGGTTTTGAGCGTGTGCGATCGGCATTGACCGATCTGAGCGTTATTTTGTTTGTTTCCACGAGTATAGTCTTATCATTATGTAATGTATATCTTTGTTTTGTTTTCATATTAAATATGATTTCAGTCATTCAAAGGATTTAAATGGGAGCAGTATTAGGTCCGGGCAGAAATTTCCGCGACTCTTAAATGTCAGTCATCCAGGTAAGACTTGGTCTTCTGAGACAGTCGGCGTTCGTACCGACTATAAACCAAGGATTTTATCAGTTAGTATGGTAACTGTAAATGGGACTGCCATTCGGTATTATAATGGATGTGTACCTTCATTTTACAGTGACAATCAGTGACGTTTGTGCATTGATTTTTCCCACCAAATCTTATTTTGAAGTGAGCAAGAACAGTCATTATTCATTTTTTACCTAGCAATGTTTTTATTCATTCATTAACTATTTGCCTATTTTATATTTGGCCTAGTTTTTCCTGACCTGCATATCAGGTCTGCTCTGGAATTTTGTGTTTTCTGCTGGAAACGAACACATTCATATTTTTAAATTACAATAAATGCTGCCGCTGAGCATATTAAGAGACAGTCGTACTTTGCCAAAAATGCCCTCTGGCTACAACACAAAAAAATAGATAAATAAATAAATAAAAAGAAAAGAAAAGAGAGAATAGAACTCATAAGCAGTCTAAGAAAAATAGGAGTAGTGATCAAAAAGATGGCAAATGCCTTTTAACCTGGATAAATGTAAAGTGTTACAAATAAAACGAACAACTCTCATGCCATCTACATGCTGCTTGGGAATGACATAAACAGTGTAGAACAAGAAGAGGAGACCTTGGAGTCATTTTTACCAAGGACTTAAAATCCACAAAGCAATGCATAGTGGGCTACATAAAGAGGCAGTACAAACACAGAAACGAGGAAACTGTGTTGTAGCTCTACACATCAATAGTACAGTTTTGGTCGACAACACTAAGAAAAGACATGAATAGACTAGAAGGGGTAAAAACAAGAGCCACAAAGTTAGTTCTATCTATCAGGCAAATATGTTACCAAAGACGACTAGAGAGCCTGAACATGTATGGCTTAGAAACACGGCGATTGCGAGGACAACTAATAGTCATTCTAAATACAGAAAGACATAACAAAAGTAGACAGAAACCTTTTACATTAAACGAAAACTAGACAAGAAATAGTGGATGGAGACTAGAACTGAAGAGATACAACACATCGTATTGTGGAAACTTCTTCATACACAAGATATGTGTCACATGGAATAAACTGTCACCAGAAGTTGTCAACAGCAGCAGTGTGGAAAAGTTCAAAAGAAAGCTAGACAAAATCATTAGAACACTGTGAATGAATTTTAAAACCTGCTCCTAGAGATAAGTGAGCACATGATGTCTCCTTGGATGGACTAATAAGTCTTTGGGACATCCTAATCCCTGTAACGCCTTGTAACATTCTCTCTAAATTGCACAAAGTCTTATGCATAGTTATTTTATGGTAATTTTGTTTTATAGTTTAAGAATAGAAACGTTGGATGTAGTAATGAAGTGATAGTTAATGAACATGACTGTTTTGGCTCGTCTGTCAGTTTTAAGAATACAATATTTTAGTAATATATACAATAAGTGTTCACAGGCATGCATTCGCAGAAAGTGCCTTGTCGTTGGGTACTGAAAGTGTGCCACAACCACTCTGCGTATGGCCAATTTGCTTAGATACACTAATGGACGGTAATGTGTGATTGCACTCCGACTTTTTAATATGTTCAATGGAGAGAGGAAAGCTGGCGCACTGAAAATAAGTCCTATCTTTTTATGCATGGTCTTACGCAACAAATTTCATAACAACGACAATTTTCAGTGAAATTATAGTGATGTTAATATCATGATGTGCTACGAATATGACAGGAAACCCGACGAAAGCCACAGTTTACAGTTGATAACCTCATCCGAGATTGGGGTCATGAAGTGGTCCGACTTATACCAACCCACCCTGAACTCAGCGCCATAGAACAGGCGTTGGGGTGAATGAAGAGAGATGTGCGCTCCTCATTACAACACTTCACTCGTGCCAGCTTAAGGGCCAGGTTAGATGAAGCAAGGCTATGAGCAACCACGGAGATTTGAGAAGGTGCCTTTGGCCAGCCATGAAGTTTGAATAGGATTATTGGTCCTCAGACAATATCCACGACAGCGATGATAATTATTTTCAGTAAACAAATAGTAATTATTTTACAATTTTACTGACGTCATCTAATTGCAAAGTAATAGTGCCCACTGCCCAATCTATCTCATCACATTATACGAACAATCGAACAACAGGTGCGGAAAAACGACCACACACATACCTACAATCTAAGATCACAAATATAATTTCCCACGACAATTCTTGAGTAAAACAGAAGAATGAAGTTGAACAACATAGAGGAGCTCATAAGCAAAAATCATTCAACTTAGTGTTGGAATATACACATTTGAGTTATAATGTAGCAAAATCATGTGATATTATAAAGTACAATGTATGCATTTATATTTTTCAGTGTGCTGTGTAATTCAGGAGAGAGAGAGAGAGAGAGAGAGAGAGAGAGAGAGAGAGCAGAGAGAGAGAGAGAGAGAGAGAGAGCGAGAGAGAGTGAGCGACGGGGATGGGGAGGGGAGCGTGTGGGCGGTGGGGGGGCGATGAGGAACTGATGAAGGGGAGGTGCACTAGGGTGTTTGGGATTTCACTGATTAAAACTTAAATTCAAAAGTGGGTTTTCACTGATTACAACTTAAAATCATAAGAGTAAACTCCTAAAGTATACAAATTTGACTGACTCCTATAACATTATAAATTACGGTTGGGTGCTGTAAACATTGCGTTAGAATGTTATCACTGTCCGACTAAAAGCCTTGAAGATATTCCCGAAGAACAAACAATGCCACATCGGGTCTGAAAGGGATAGTAGGTTCGGGCTGCAGTAAACACTTAATGAAATACTCTCGTTAGGACCTGTAGGTGTTATACCGTTGGCAGTTAACTTTTCAGTGACTTGACCTCACCTCTGAACTGACTTTAATAGGCATCTTAGCTGCAACACAATATGATGCTAATTGGTGAGGAATGCGTCCTCACTAGACACAGAATGGTCAAGTTAATAATTTCGTGCTCTCATATACTAAGGATCTCTCATTTACTCAGGATAAGGCAACGCTTTTTTAATTTTTATTTTTCTAGGTATAAAGAAGACTATGGCATGATTTTGTGGGTTTGTTATAGTAAAGGAGCATCCCCACTACTGTAAAAAAAATGTCGGCAACGCATTGTATACATATAACAATAAGATTGAGAATACGTCAACTGCTGCAAGTGGAGAAATAATTTTCGGCCAATGCTAGAAAATCATATGAAGCGTTGGTCAGGGACACCAGTAGGATGTTAAACGTATTTGATGTTTGTATGATAGTTGCTAACATGTGTTTATGACACTAAAAACGTGATTCATCCAAACATTTACCCTGATACCTTTGACTTTGCTAATGACCATAACTGGTGCCTTTGTTTTTCTGATCATTTACCAACTCTTAGTCTAATCAGGATGCATTCACGTTACAGTAAAACGTAGCTTAAACCCAAGCTGGAAACGAATAGCATGCATAGCATAAACTAGTTGAAAACAGGTTGTTTCAACAACCATAATTAGAGAAGGAACCTTTGGCAAATGCTGGATAACTGTATGACACACCAGGCAGAACTGCCAATAAGTCGTTGACTTGCATCCAACCTGTTCGGAATGTGTGCGATGAGTGTCCAACATATTATAGCGTAGTGTAGACACACCGTTACAGAAGCGAAATTACTAAGCAGACCTTGAAGAAAAGAACTTATTCTCTCCTTAATTGTCAGTTCCAATCCAGCATGGAATTCATTGCTATTACAAGTCCTCCTCCGGAAGATTTGTGTAACGACTCCTTCATAATGACCTCTTTACCTCCTAACTTTAGATGGTTTTTCAAACCTTTTGGCAATTCTCATCCACCTCTTTACTAGAGATCGACGGTGCAGATCTGTCAGTGGATTTAAGGAAACTATTACTTTCCCAATTAAAACGGTGGACTTTACAATACAAGTGACAGGGATTAAAGCTTGGTGTTTTAGGGACATTTTAGATATATCAATAATTATACTTATGGATACAACTATATGTTTAAGGCAGAAATGTTGATTGTACTTAGTTACAATGACAGAAAAGATACAGAATCTAACGAAATGATAAAAAAAGGAAAGTCATATGTTTCCATTATTGGGCTTAAGTAAAAAATCCACCCCGTATAATAAAATTCTACCACGAAAAGCTGATGAAAATTTGTGTGCAAGTTAATGGAAGCAGAGAGTTGCCGAATATCACTTCAGTGTAACTAGTTTAATTACTGAATGTAGAGTTAAAAGTGTAAAATGTGACTGTTTTTACAATTTTTTTCTTCAATTAAACTTAGTGGCATATTGAAGATCATATCTCCTGATCACCTAACGGTTCGTTACTAGAGGAGATAGAACTGTTATCAGGTAGGGAAATAATTATGATAGCCACTAATAGTGTCGTAGTAGACTCCTGTATATTTCGTTAATCAGCAGACATCACCTACTAGAAGGTCTATTTGAAAAGTTCTTTATATTATATGACACTGCAAGTTCCTAGTTGATATGGATAAAAACAGTCTAATGAACAGTCGCATCTTTACCTGATTTTGATATCCATGGACAAAAACAGTTTATTGAACAGTCGCATCATTACCTGATTTCGATATCCGTACATAAAAACAGTTTATTGAACAGTCTCATCATTACCTGATTTCGATATCCGTGCATAAAAACAGTTTATTGAACAGTCGCATCTTTACTTGATTTCGATATCCGGGGATAAAAAGATTTCGATATCCGTGGATAAAAAGTTTAATGAACAATCGCATCATTACCTGATTTCGATACGGATATCAAAATCAAATAACAAAGACGTCCACATAAACGTAAACTTTATATTCCCAATTTTGTCAAGGAATTAAAATGTTTAAAAATTTGCTAAAATTACCCTCCCAGAGCGACAATTGTTTCGATTTTTACGCGGCGATAAATATCAGAATTATGAGTCTCAAACACTGGGGTCAGAGTAGAAAACTACGGCAATCAACACAAAATCCAGGAGATATGAGGACATTCGGTAGACGAGGGTGTAGGGGGCTTATTGTAATTGCCTCATCATTCACACGAAAATCGACAGATATACATTTGCCTGTCCGTTCTTTGTTACGGATATTTCTCCTGGATTAGTTTTACCATGTTATGATGCCTGTCTGTTTTTAATATTTTGTCAAGATGTTTAATGCTATGCTGGTCCTTCACGTTATTTGAATGAAATAAATCGGGCTCCTGTAAGTATTTCCCCAAATCCTGAATTTCATTCTTCCAGTTAAGACCCCATTTTTCTGAAAAACATAATTTTAGTAGTATGGATGAGACATTGCTGTTGACTGTAAGCCAAGGATATTATCTATTAGCATGGTAACTGTTATCTGATTTGTCATTAAATATTATAATTAATTTGCATCTACATTTTGCAGTAACAATCAGACAGTAGTTACGTATATGTATTCTTTTTCTAACCAAATCCTACCTTGAAGAATACACGAACAATTTCATTGTTATTCTGAAGGTATACTTTATTTATTTGCTTAATTCGGGCTTGGCATGTTTGAATCGTTAGCTCACGTGGCTCAGATCAGATCTGGAATTTTGTCAATCAGCTGCCAAAAAGGAACTGTAAAGTTGCCACAAAAATAAATAGATAAATAAATAAATAAATATAGAATAAAAAATAAATCAGTGATTGATCATATAAATAAATAAATATAGAATAAGAAATGAATCCGTGATTGATCATGACAATTTACATAACTTTGCATATGCAGTAAGCAGAAAGTGCTTATCTGTAACCCTTTGCTGAAGTTTGATATGCACTAACCGGAATTTATAAATTTGCTTGGATAAAATGGTATGTATAAAACAATTATAGAAGACAGGCCTGATTTGAGTGAGGTCTCCGGAGTTAGAACCCGTCACGCTCTAGACTTTTTAAATATTGTGCATTTACGGTCTCTCCCTATTGGCTGATGAGGAGACACTCATACTACGCAGAGGAAAAGACAGGTTTACAACATGTGGTATTATCGGCCAAACCGCCCTCAGCTGATGCTCGCATCCTGTCATTCAGTCAGTTGCAACCAGATTTGCCTCTCGCTCAATAGGTATAAAGAACTTTGAACAAATTGCTCTTTTCACTCATGTCTGTTTTTGACAGCGTTCCACATTTTTTTGAAACTAAGTCTATTTATAATAATTCACCTTAATGTTTTCTTAGAGACTTTATAACGCATCAGAAAGTGCCATGAAATGAGAAGATAATTTTCAATGAAAAAGAGAACCTTTAGAAGAAAAAGCGACACATTCTCGGATATTTCACAGCTACTTGGAGCGGTCAAGTGAAAGAGAAGCTCAACAAGAAAGTTCCTCTCTGGAATTTACTTCTAGGAAATGTAGCCGTTTTGGGACCATGGCTTTTATAGTCTTGACCCGAAACGGAATTCCCCCAAGTTTTGGAGTTGCGGCATTCCCTGTCCCTCCCCTGACTTTAATTAATTCGAAAAGGGAACATCCTGAGGCGAGAGAGAGAGAGACATTTAAACCCATTAAATGCAATTCAGGTATTTGAAGAAGTTTCACCTGAATCATGTGTTTGTTTGCTCCTTTTATTATGACGAATGGAATCCGTTGGAATTCACGCTTTCATCTTTACCCTTTAAAACTTGTTCTGCTAGTTTTCTGTTAATGTTCATTGATTGTTGATTAAATTGTACTTTCTCAGCTATGCTATTGGCATTTCTTAGCGAAGTTTTATTCTATATTACGTAGGCATTACACTTATAAAATGATCTCTGATACTGGATCGAAACCTCGTTCTTTCTGAGTGCAGTAAAACTCTTCAAAAGCACACGTCGGCAACTTCCTGCATGCTCACCGCAAACAGGATAAATACAAGTGGAACGAACTCCCATGTGATTCTCCGGCATTTACCAAAGTTTCATTCTTCGCCTGAGGTTGTGGACTTATTTTCAACCTGTTTGCAATGTGTATGCAAAAAAGATGTCGTCGCTTGTTCATGACGCATCCTTACTCAAATAAGGCGGCAACCTAGGATTCTGGGAATAATTCCAGGTAAGACTTCCTTCTGCCAAAGTTTGATATATACTACAACCACACTGTATATGCACAATGTAAGGATGTTTAATGCAGAGCAGAGCTTCATGTCACTGATATAGGAATTGAAAATTTTACGCTAAAAAGTTTATATCAATACAGATATGTATACAGTTTTGTACAGTATTGCAGCCATAACATTTATGACTGCAGTGACTAAGGTAGTGTTCCATAATTTTTGTTCCCTATGATGGTTTTCTTTTACAGTTGTCGCTATTTTAAAAGAATAATTAAGGCTATTCAACAGCAAATTCGGAGGATAGTACAATTCAAGATTTTTTTTATAAATTTATCAAGTCTCAGCAATAATCTACACGAGTTTCAGCAGTTCTGGCAAATTTCTCATTTCGCTATACAGTTTTCAACAGTTGTTAAGCCTTAGGAACGCTGAATTCTCTTTAGATAACAGAACATTTAGTAATTTTTTTCTTTTTAACTTCAGGGTTTGGGAATTAGGAAGCTATATTACCATAACTTTTTCAAACGTTAGCTGCATATGAAACGTTTGCTCCCCAGTCATGGCTTTCTAGTGTTACCAGTCCTCGGCCTCTGCCATGAAACTCAAGATTTTCAGTCAAATTTGAGAAAAGATCGTCTACGAAATAATCATTGTGGTGAAACTAAAGCGTCGCTGGAAATCGAAGGACTAAAATGCAATAATACGGATCAGTAGTTGCACCATTAACTTGATCCTGTTGATCAATCCATGACCATTTACTTAGAAGTTCACTTTTGACGTGGTTCGGAAGTCACGTAAAGCCGTTGGTCCCGTTGGTGAATAATCACTGGTTCTATGGAACGTAAAAACACCATACAAACAAAAATGACCATTTACTGGAAACTGTCGAAGTTACAGAAGACAAAAGGTTCGGGTAATAAACGAAAATAATATGAATATTGAGATTATAATGCTTTCATGATTACGAAGTATATAATGAAATTTCTACGCGAAAGACTATTTTGAATGAGCATATTCATAGCTCTTTTCTCTCGCCTTATGTTAGCCTGCCACTCACAATGTTTCTTTCACAATATTTACCTTGGAAAATTCCCAGGCAGGACTCAACAGCTGAGCGCGTCATCGTCCAAGAAGGCCCGTTGCAAAGTTTATCATACATCTGGCTGAAAAGAAGTTGTCTATCGTTAATGTACCTTCTGTGCGCGCCATTAGCCTTCTCAATGGAAGTCTCTTTTCTTTGTCTCTTTCCAGGACAAAACTGATAGTGCTTGCAGGTCTCTCTCTCTCTCTCTCTCTCTCTCTCTCTCTCTCTCTCTCTCTCTCACACACACACAAGCATACCTGTTCGACCTACGGCCCATTCATTGTTGTTCGCCCAAGATGGCCAGTGAGAGATGCATAAGGTGAAAGCGGAGAGAGTAACTTTCTCTCCAGTTCCTCTCGGGTCGGAATTTGTACAAAAGAATATGGTGTTAACTTACGCCGTTATTGTTGTTGTTGTTGTTCTCGTTCTTGTTAGGAGGTAGGAAAGGTCTGTGAAGAGCCTAAAAAAGTCTGAAAAAGGTGTTCCACCTCAAGTTAAAGATACAGAAATTTTTGGATAGGATATTTATGATTTATTTATTAAAATGAAAATGTAAGAAGAAATGTGCATGTTAACAGTACAGGAAAATTATTTTCTAACAATATCTATCTTATTTATTTCAATTTTCGTTGGTGAAACAAGGCTCTATTTGACCAAAGATTTTAGCATGTTCTAATTTATTTGGTGTACTGAATTTAGACTATGATCCTGTTTGATTATTTTGTGTTTCCACTTAAAACTGAGAATATATGAACTTGTTTAATTAGTGTCCATTTTATTTGATCCTCGTTGTTAGAATAGGTAGTACTAAGTATGAGTACTAATTACGAAGACCACTTCACGTTAAGTTAGGAATATAATGTTTACAAATTGTGCGTGAGGGGAAAATCTTGCACGCGTCCCGAGTAAGCTGGAGGTCACATCACGCCTTGTTCGTTCTAACAACAGACCGTAAATTTTCTAATAATGATTAACAAAATTATTGCAGCTGATTTCTTTTTGTCCGAATGTATAATTTTTGCTCGATAAGAGGTATAGAGTATTTTTTAATAAGTGTACAGATTTTAAATATATTTGTAATTACATAAAAACAGCATTGAAATACGATAACGAAAGTGTAGTTTTGCATCATCCACAAAAGGACAACAAATTGACATTCATTAATTACATATACACGTCTCGAAATCTGATGAAATCCTTAAAGGCGAGTAACTGTGAAGAATAAAACTATTAGCAGAAGAAATGAGTGAATGTAGAGATGATACCTTGATAAAAACAAGGTATTGTTTATAGAAATCATGATCGCTGTTATTACCACACATTAACTGATAACACTGTCTGGAGGGAAAATTTCTGAAATTAGAGTGAATATCAGTGAAATAATAAAAACCCAAATTCCAGTTGTAAACATAATTATTCAGACGAATATCCTTTATGAAATTTCTTATTAATGACACAGTTTGTATTGTTAAATTTCCATAAATACTGCTGTTTAGCATAATTTTGTTAGACATGTATGAGTATAAAACTTGTCCGTTTTTTTAATGGCTATATTTTACTCAAGTCATAAATAAAATCCCCTCGGAAATATGAAAGATACAAAACAAGAAATTGGCCAATGTATTCGTGGACATTTCCGTATTTTCTCATCATAACAAAGAACTAAATCGAACATTACAAAACCTGAATATTTGAATTTTACAACTTCTTTTCGAAAATCCGGCGGAACCATGTTTCATCCAATTCGTGGTTTATGACGCCAACCTCCAGAATAAACCTTTGTTTTAGAACCTTTCCTGATAAAATCGGCGCCGATACAAGGCTCCCCGATCCGATAACGGAGGTTATTATCCCATTTTTGCGTCCTTTGGCCCCGTCGTGAAATGAGACCGGTTTGGTCTTTACGACCACTTCGGTCAGCATTAGCCGGATCGGCTCTACGGTCTCGAGGTCCTGGGACCTTCGCAATTCACATTTCGAGAGAACGCTTCAGTAACTCTTGGATGTTAGGCATTTCTGATAATATTTTATTGATTGGTCCTGCCTCTCAAACAATAATAATTATCACTTCAATAAACTATCGTTGCATTATCATATCATTCACCTCTGCTATCCTCACTTCAATGTGTCTATACCCAGAACCAACACTAGTTGACGTTTTACGCTTTTCTCATTTCTATTTTATGAATCTCGCATCTCTATCTTTATTTTCCCTTTTTCTCCAAGAAGGTAAATAATCAGTTGTACCTTCAACCTTCGGCTCACCGTTCCATTTAGTTTATTACTAATTCAAGGTTAAACCAACCTGTATCGTAAATATCTTCAGTTTCCTAGCATACTCCCAAACCCCTGGAAGGAGAGACACTTTTTTTATAACTAAATTTCTATCGGCTCCAGTACAAATTTCCACTCATTCAGTACATTCGAGGTGCCAAACCAGTTACATTATCCCACCTTATCACGCAGAGTTACATTGAGATCACTTAACAAAATAAATATTTCTCTCTCTCTTTTCATATATGTACCGAGGGGGAATTCTTAATTGATAATAATTTCGTCCCCCCCCCCTCCCATGGGGTCGAACCACCGTCCAGTGGACGGGAAAAGAAACGGACATTGACGCTATCGAGTCGGCCAGCAGAGAGGCTAATAAGTTTATATCGATTCTGACCATTACAAATCACCATCGATCTCGGTGTTTTCGTAATTAGAATCGATATGAAACCCCCTCAACCATGCTAGCCGATTCGAGCGTTTGACTCGATGGCGTCACTGTCCGTTTCTGATTTCGTTTCCCATCCACTGGACGGTGGTTCGATCCCATGGGAGGACGAAATTATTATCAACTAAAAATTCCCCTTCGGTACATATATGAAAATATATCAATTCCGAGGTAGAGCAAATTAGATATTAAAGGACATTTGTAGCTCGAATGATAAATAAATATATATATATATATATATATATATATATATATATATATATATATATATATATATATATAAAATGTGTGTATAAAGGTAGAAGCCACGAAGGAAAGTGAAACAATGGAGTAGCTACAAGATCTTTCGACGTAACTGACATACATTAGATAATGAGTGGACAAGGAAGGGTTGTATAAGTGACAGATAGGGATTATAAAGGAAATGAGTACCTAAAATCTAACACACCTGGAGAATTATTAACCATCCTAAGCAAACCATGGGTACAATTTAAGAGGCTTACAAAAAGATCAAGTCCAACTGCTCAGACACAGGGACAAGACAATTAAAGGATTATACAGGGAGGCAGCTGACCACATTCAAACTTGGTAAACAAAACTTTTTTTTTTTTTTTTTTTTTTGCAAGATAAACTTATTCACAAAATATATATTTAACATACATATACAAAGAAATGGATCTAAATGAACAGACCACGACTGACATTGAAATTACAATGGGAAGTAAGTTGTATAATGGCAGATTCTAAAAAATATCGTGATAAGACATCTTTTGATTCTGCAATTACTGAACTTCCAATCCAGTTTATCCAGTGGTTGTTTTCACTTGAATGAATATTGTGTTGGATGTTTGCCCAGTTTTGACAGAATATTTATGCTGTTTGATTCCTACTTCTACGCCCTTGCTAGAGCGACCGACATAAAAAGAGGGGCATTCCATACATCGAATTTTATATATTATGCTGTTGCTTTCTTTGGGGCCATTTTTCATTAACATTCCTTTTTGTGTGTTATTATAGATGAAAACGATGTTGACCTTAAAAGATTTTAACAATGATTTTAAGGATTCAAAACCGTTAAAATAAGGCAAGATGTCCTTGTTACTTACACATAAAACTTTTTGTGGCCTTTATTATAGCAAATTTCTTATTTATGAGAAGGATAACATAAATCTGTCCCTACTTTTCTTATGTATTCAATTTCCAGATCCAAATATTGGGAACTGACAATGCGCAATGATCGTAAAAACATAGAAGAAAAAAATTATATTTTGATATTAAGATGCTGGCCTGAATAAAAATGGACGTAAATTAAGTTGTTGGTTGGTTTCCTATAAATACTGAATTTACATGTAATGGTTCTCTATGTATTAAAACATCTAAGAAAGGGAGGAAATTGTCTTTTTCCAATTCTAAAGTAAACTTAATCATTGGTATCTGGTTATTTAATTTAGAGAGAAAATCATTTACAACAATACCAGCTGGCAAAACAGCTGAAATATCATCATGTCTATACCACTTTAAAGGAATATAAATTATATTGGGTAAATAGCGTTTTTAAAAGAATTCCATGTCCAAGTTTGAGAGGAGTGGTGATAAAGGGTTGCCCATTGCCATACCAAATATTTGTTGATAAAATTCACCATTGAATATAAACTTACAATCACAAATGCACAACCTAGTGAGTGAAATAATATGACTTACAAGTAGAGGTAATTCATGCTGGGTTAGTTCGTGACTAAGATACTCTAAAATAGAATCTATAGGGACTTTAGTAAAAAGAGAACATACATCAAAACTAACGAATCTCTCAGTGGGGCAAAAAGTAATTTTGTTTAATGTATCGACTAAATCTAGAGAATTATATATATGAGAACCTGAGATAGTTCCAAGGAACGAGGACAAGAGCTTAGTGTTATATTTCGAAAGTTTATATGAAATTGAGTCAACAGTACGGGCGCGAACCATGAAACCAAGAATTCAGGAGACACAGTGAAGCGTATGTATGGTAGCCTGTCAGCGAAGATGATTAATAGTCATTAAGTTATTTAGGCATTATACAGAGGCAACGGACTCCATCGAGGGGAGATTGGAATGTTCAGACAATGCACTCGTGTGTTTTGGAAAGGTTTGATGTGTCAAGAGGCTGATCAGCGCATATTTCAGGTGAATGGACTGCGTATCCGCTACCAAAAGTGAAACCGTTCGAGTCGGAAGTGGCGAGCACGGACACCCGCAAGTTGACCAGGGTGACTCTAGACAGGTCACACAGTCTGTATGGCACAAGGGAGTGTGAACAAAGGATCAACGAGAGAAAGGGAGTTCGTGTGTGTGTGTGTGCGGGCGTGAGGACCCGTGCTAATCAGATATAACAGGCCACACAGGCTAGAGTAGATTCATTCATTCAGACACAGGCCAGTGATGTTTGTGATATAGGTGGCCAGGAGAAGCCGCACAAAGGTCCAGTAAAGGTGAGAGATACTTTTTTTGGGAGCGATAAGGCATTGATTCTTAGTGATAGTGAAAGA
>NC_087214.1:46364701-46382201 GCF_015104395.2 Macrobrachium nipponense
ATATAATCCAAGAGGAGCTGAAAGACGATTCTGTCTCTGCTGTGAAGTTCATAAACACCCGACAGCCAGGAACTTGGGAACGCGAGGTCTTCTAAGTCTTTTACAAGAATGCAAATAAGACTATTTGCATTGAAATACTGAAAAAAATAGGCTACTAAAATATTTGGCAAGTGTTATACGTTCTAATACTTACAATAGTTATGTGGTTCACTTTTAATTAAAAAAAAAATATATATGCGAAGAGGTGGTGGAGACTTCCTCTTCGTTTCCAATAATTTTCACCCTCAGACTACCTTCGTCTTCGGGAGGAAGAGCTGCTTTGCGGCACAATAATACCATTTTTGCCGCGAAGAGCTTCTTCGTCAAAGATGTCGGTTTAAAAATACGGCCCTTAGATGTGTGAATGCCATAGGACTTCCAATCCTCTGTTTTATCGTAGATATGTGGGTGACACCTTCCTTGCATTTAAGGACATTTGTAAGTGATTACATAATGAAAATATGGAATGTTATTCCATATATATAAAAAACTAAAACTAAAGAGGTCAACCAGATTGCTTGCAGGAATGTGATCAGACCAGAGACGATAAAGTATGTTAAGATGACGTATACAATAAAGTAGGCTAAGATAACATGCCGTCACCTGTGGTCATTCATTTGTTTTGAAACTTTAGTCCAAGCTTCCTGCTTGAGACAACTACCGCGACCTATAATTCAAACGGCCTATGTGACTTGTAATGTTTCATCTGCATGTATGTTCATATGTTCAAGCTACTGTCTGCTTCCTTTATGATTTGTAACTGAGATGGTAGCCAGAATAGAGTTAGCCATCATCATTGGCAGACGACCTGTACATCTTTACCTAAGCTTCATCATGTAGAACAGAATTAGCCATCATCATTGACAGAAGCGATCAAGCCATCGTCATTGGCAGACCTGTACAATCCTATATTCATCATGTAATCTCAGAGAATAGAACTATTTTTTTCTACTAGAAACCTCACATCAGAAAAAATATCATCATGAGTTTAACACATCTTCGTCATAACCACTTCGTAAGTTATCAGCAAACCCCAAGACACTCCAATGAGTATGGAAGTGCATAACCAACCGACTTGGCGTAAGATTATCACAAGTCTAACATTACCTCATAGGGCGCCTTATTATACAAGGCAACAGCCCTAATATTGGTGGCAGACTACTACAAGAACTCTACAACGTCTTCCGAAGAAAAACCAGAATAATGAATAATGTATCATATCAGAAGTCAACGACGACAAAAGCAACAGATTCTTCAAGCAACTTAGTATCATCGTTTAGTGAGCGACTTCAGAAAACAACAAGAACTCTTCAACGTCTTCTGAAGAATAACGAATAATGTATCATTTCAGAAGTCAACGACGACGAAAGCAAGAGATTCTTCAAGCAACTTAGTATCATCGTTTAGTGAGCGACTTCAGAAAACAACAAGAACTCTTCAACGTCTTCCAAAGAATAACGAATAATGTATCATATCAGAAATCAACGACGACGAAAGCAAGAGATTCTTCAAGCAACTTAGTATCATCGTTTAGTGAGTGATTTCAGCAGTACATAACTTCAAGAAACAAACCGAACGTGTCTTCAGCATCGGAACTTCAAAGGACACGAATCATCCAAACAACGGGCACGGGGGAAACTCAAGCCAAAAAACCAGGTCATCCGCTAAACAGAGAAGGAGGGCCAAGGGCACATCGTTATCGGAACACCGTGACTTCCCACAAAATCAAGCTAAGTACAATTTTTTTATTCATTTGGAGTAACTGAGTGTTTCCTTTACAGGTCGAATTTTCGTTATTCCTGTGGCTGAAGTTACGAGACATTCTTAATCTTATTTTTTACAGAAATTATCTACGTCATTGAGATTTCGCTACTGCGAGTTTTTATCTTTGAGTTTCTGTTTCCAGAAGTTCTACTGAAATATCATAATCATATACTGTGTTAATTTTATCATTTTGGGTGATTATTAATCCTTTACGTAACAAATCATATTAAACAGTGAATATGCGTTTACGCAGTGGACGTCTGTATTTATACAGATGCATGGATAGGGTCATTAGGCACCGTAGTAATAAGAAAACACACAAAACAAGTGGAACACCTGCACAAATCTGGATAAATTAGAGGTAACACTATTTCGGGTCATGACAATAAATGCTCCTTTGCAAAGTCCCGATCGCAGTTTCAGCCTTTAGTTATGCGTAAAAAATCGAATCCCTATGACTCAACTTAACTTTAAAAATATGGCTGGATTGCAAGGAATAACATGTCTATAAAAAACTTTCATTAGGCTAAATGCGCTGACCAGGATCCCTCACTATTTCAAATTTTAGCAAAGAATGAAGTAAACAACAGCAAGTACAAACAGGTAATATTGAATGCAGTAGAGATAACTTGTCTTAATAGTAATCGCTCAATTCCTAATAGTTCGTCATTCATACGTTCGTTTCTTTATATGTAACCAACAACAGAATGCTAAAAACACACAATATGTTGCCGATGGTAAACAGTAGCCCTAAATATCAGAATCAAACAAATCGTGCTTAAGCAAACTTGGTTACTGTGTCATCTAGTCAACGGTCAGGGTCAGTTAAATCTGCCGAGTGTCCAAAGCATAGCACATTCCACACAATAAGCGACTCTAGCAAGCGGGGAAAAGCGATGTTGGATCATTTATGCAATACTTTTTTTATGCCAATACCTCTTTGAATTAAAAAGGAATTTTCCTATGAATCACACGACCGTATCAAGTAATCAGAGCAGGTTATCGTAATTTTAATACAATAAGTTATTATAAGTAGTGGTGCATTAAGCCCGACTGTGCCCGCCGTAAAAAATTAGAATATCTTGTTTTATTCCTTTAGTACACGTAATATCCTGTATTTACGGACTCACCGTCTGTTGTTCGAACTTCCCTATTGAGAAGTCCGGATAAGCGAGCGCTTACAGATACCTCTATAGTTATAAAAAACATTGATCTGTATCTAGTGTAATTGTAACATATCCATCTAGGGGTATACAAAACATTATATCACTTCCTGCAAAATAAGGCGTGTTTATCAAAGGAAAATTCTATAAACCTTCTAACGTATTAAAATCCGTTTTGAACAAAAAGAGACGGTTAATCAAATAATAACTTATATAGAGGAACCAATAATTTGTCTCATAAATCGTGATATTGTTCAACGACCCAACAGAATTCTCCCACAACCGCAGTCGCAGTTTGCACCCAAAAATTTCGAGACTCATGCACCCTTGGATGTCATAGTGCGTGTAAAAAGACTTTGCTGGGAAATGAAATTTTAATCCTTCCCGACACTCTGAAATATAATGATTTCCGCAAACAAAGCCCTAGACATGGTTGACTCGCAGCAACAAGTTAATCTAGTAATTCACAAAACCTATACATATAAATATCGCATTTTTTTTATTGTTGCTAATTTTTAATCACGCCCAACCAGTCGTAGATGAATCTCTCTTATACTCTATCTAAAGTAATATCCGTAAAGTCATTCAAGCAGAGGTGATTCAGCAGAAATTTTTTTCTATCTTTTATCTGAATACCAGGAAGTTTCTCCACTAGCCAGTGATCTCTGGGGAAAAACGGATGTCACTGAAAACAAAATACGGTCTAAGGACAAAGCTATATACGTACCTTCGTATAGACTCCCAATGAAATTTCAAAATAGAGATAAATGACGAAGTTGAAAAATGTTAGTAATAGGAGTCATTAGGTAATCAAATAGCCCATATAATTTTTCCCTCAAACGTCATGCCATAAAAGATCGGACTTGGCATATCTGCATAGATTTCTGTCGCTTAAACAAGGAAACGATTCCCGATAGTTTCCAGTGCCATGTACCGACGACATCTTATCTCTGTTAGGTTAGAATAAATTTTTCACCAGCTTGGACTTACTTAAAGGCTTTCACCAGATACCATTACCTAAGTGATTGTACTTCATACACCGTTTTAAGCACGCTCAGGGGACATTTATCAATTTTTACGTATGCCTCCGGCTTACGTTGCACCCCAATTACAATATAGTGTTTGGAGACTTTTAGGGGATACCCTACATGCCTATTGGTTGGTCTTGTAATCTTTTCTAATACCTTAGAAGTACATTCACATAAACTAGAGCTAGTCACATAAACTAGAGCTAGTGCTACAGAAACAAAGACAAATAATCTCAGAGTAAAATATCTAAATGTGAGCTTTTAAAAACCGAACATGTTTATCTAGGTTTTATGTGTCTAGTCAAGGTCTTAAAGTAGTCTAAGGTAAGGTGTCGGCTATTCATAACTTCCGGTACCTATTAACATAAAAAGGGGATACAGCACTTTTGCGCTGTAGTGGGTATTACAATCGTATGTAAATATGTAACTCTTCAATCATGACAGCTCCTTTAACAGATCTTATGAAGAAGGGTGTAGATTTATTATGGTCTAAAAAGCATCAACAGGAGTTCGATATCTTAAAAGCAGAATAATGCAGCTCACCTAACTTAAAAATCCCTGATTTAAATAAGGAATTTTTTTTTTATTGCAACAGACGCCTCAGACCAAGGGGTAAGAGGGGTACTACTTCAGCAATATGATAAACAGTTCTTTCCTATAGCTTTTTATTCATGTAAACTAAAGCCCTCTGAAAGTAAATATGCAGTAATAGGCAAGGAGGGGCTAGGTATCGTTAACTCACTAGTACATTTTAAGTTCATAATCCACGGCTATCCTGTTAAATCCTTACTGACCATAAGTCACTTACCGAGTTTTTCAAAGGCTTTAATCACAGTCCCAAAGGAACTCGTTGGCATATGATCATTCAGGTCTTTGGAGCCAAGTTAAGATATCTACCTAGGAAAGCAAATATCATAGATGACGCATTATCCCGCAATCCCGCACCATACTGCAAAGAACCATTAATTGGACTAAAAGATATAGAAACATCCGTGCCTATTGTTAAAACCGTATCTAAACAAGAAAATTCATTAACCCAAGAGATCGCGAGCGTTGAATATCTGGGTTGGAGCGCCGAACTGTTACAAACTGAACAAAGCAAGAGTCAACAGCAATAAGCAAAACAATAAACACTTCAAACGGAAACAGGGTCAGCAGCTAAGCAAAACAATAAACACTTCGAACGGAAACCCTAAAGCAAAAGTATATTTAAAGTATGTGTATCAGAATTATGTAATCAAATATAATATTTTATGTAGGTCCGTGACGAGGAAAACCCGAAGAACACAGCAGGTGACTAACGACCAGGTAGTAGTAATCTCTTTCATACCAATCGTCCTAAACTGGTTGCATGCCGTCATCTAGGGTTCTCTATTATGTCATAGAAAGCCAAATCACTGTTTTACTGGCCTACAATGCTTACAGATATAAAAAGCACATAACTAATTGTAACACGTGTCATGAAAACAAGGGACACACTAAGACACCTGTCAGTTTAGGGGCCTATCCTGTGCCAAATCAATCCGTGAAAGAATATATGTAGAATTATTAACAGAATTATGAGTCTGACAGAGGAAATAAACACTTCTTAGCGTTAATAGTTTCCTTGACACGTTATATAGAATTAATAGCACTAAAAACAAACACCGCAATTGAGTGCGCTAGGAATATTTATGAGTGCTAAATCAGTAAACATGGAATTCAACACATAATAATCTCTGACTTGGGTGGTGTAAATCAATAATAATCTCCTTAACTCGTTGTGTGAATTCCTTTCCATTAAGAAAACCAATACCATATTTTATCACCCAGAGTCAATAGGTTTGGTAGAACGGATAAATAGGAAAGTGTCATGTCTTACGAGCTACAACTCGTGATATTGGATCCGAACTGGATTATAGCGGTTCTCGCGGTTTTAAATACCTTTATCATTCATATCTTGTATCTATAGAACTGATACTGCAAGAAGCCTTATACGGTACGCCGCTAGAACACTTTTCCACATATTCAAGCCAACCATTAATTTATCAAATATATATAAAAAAATATATATATATAAATAAATAAATATAAAAAATAAAATAAATATGGATACAAGTGGAGTCGATATAATACACTCCGTAAGAAGTCGGAAGGGTTACAAATTATAACAAAAAATGAATCATGATAAAATCAATAAGCAAAACGTAACCATAGGTTAATTAAATATCCAAACATATATGCGTAAAGATTTGAACTCTAACTTAACGCTTTAGTAATGACAAATAAGCTAAAAGTTCAAACACATATCAAAACCTACTAACATATTGTCTGTCCCGGTGATTTATATTCGTAGTCAATGAAAAAAAAAAAAAAATAAATAAATAAAATAAAATAAAATAGAATAAAATAAAAGAGATTTTAAAGTCAGGAAGTCTAAAAGTGAAAATGTATATCTATGGAATAATCCTATATGGATCTTACAGGGCAAATAATATATATAGAATTTGTATGGAAACCTCTTTTCATTAGTTTGAATAAGGAATATCTAATTTAACATAATTACATTTATTTACAATCATGCAGATTTCCAACATGAAACTAATATACTGTTCAATTTTGGTACTGTTTTTTTTCAGACATTCTACTCGTGTGGGTGGAGTATTAAAACAAAAAATACACAATTTATACTAAAGTCGTATTTATTACAGCAAGTAACGTAACTCTTAGCTGGCTGGGAGCAATCTCCTGCCAGGTGATGAGGTCATCAGTCCTGAAGGTGCATGACACGTTTGCCGGATCAGCATTGTTCCTTTTAACCTCAATAAACCGCTTGCAAAGCAGGTTGGCTGGAGAGAGGAATGCTTAGCCCGAACTTCTCATGGGCAAGGCAGACGTTAGGTACAAGTGTCTATCCGTATGTGCAATGCAACTTTAGTTAAGGAATTGCAATCGTTTTAAAATTAATGAACAAAATAAGCAAAGAGAATTTCTATAACATCAAAATGAACTAATTTTTTCTGAACCTCATAGACAATTAGAGTTAATAATTCAGCTTATGACATTGGTAAACGGACATTTAGAAGTATCAAGTCGTGGATATGAAATATTTACTTGCAACATTAGTCTATTACAATTCAAATAAATCACATTCATGGGAAAATGACACATTGTCTTGAAAAACCCAAAGTTTATATAGAAATTAGTTACATAGTGGGTTCTTTCATAGCATCTCCTGCCTAAAAATTAACCTCAGAGGATGCGCACGAGAAAATTGAATATGAAACTTTTGTTAGGGGCACATAGGATCGGATTGTATCACAGATTAATTTCAGTTAGCATAGAGAAATACAGAATCATGATTAATATTCTCTTTGACTCTTATGTTGCCGGGCAATCTTACAAATAGCTCTGTTTTCCACTTCTTTGTCTAGTAACTTACTACCAGTAATATCGAATTTTCTTTGGGATTCGTATTGATATCTGTTTATTTTTTATAATTATGGATATTTTTACAGTCATCAGAGACCTGGATAGGTTCACTCATTGTTAATGCCATGGATAAAAAAGTTTGTACAGCTGACTCTTTTGAATTCCATAAAATATCAGCGAATTCATGTGGGTCAAGTCTGGTTCTTAATGGTTTTCTCCCTCCCGTATTTGATGTTGTCTGAATTTACTTTGCCCTTGTGACAAGTATAATTTCACTTGCAGGCTGATTAATGGAACTTGGTTACAGTATCCTGCAGTACGAGAGTTTCACATCGCAACTTCAAAAAATCGTTTGTTGCTGCGGACGACTGCAGTCAAGTAACAACCGCCTACAATGTGAAAGGAATAAGCACCATCATAAGTGAACAAGTTTATTTCCTGGGCTTCTTCGACTGACACCCGTATCCCGTCGTTAATCTCATTTTAATGTGGAATGCTCCGGCGGCTGTCGGAAATCGACTACAAAAGGGACATACTTCCGACAATTACGACCAGAAGGATATCCAATTCTACATTGCTGGCGAAGGACTCGTGCTGGGGATGATTTTATTCATCGCGAACGTATTCGTGTGGCTTAGGATGCAGAGAACAAGTATGAGCGCAAAATAGAAGGTTGGACCCCGCCCAGGCAATTTTCCCCTTGTTTTAACCATTTGGAATTGGCCATTTCATTTGGCTATAGGTGGTTGTCTGGAACTGTGTAATGGACGAAAAGTTGTTCGAACGCTAGTTAAATGTGTAGTAGTATAACCTCGGTCATGTATCCTATATATATAAATTATCATAAATAACAGAATCGAAATATATCATAAATAACGGAATCGAAATATATCTGTGCGTGTATGCACTAGGAATCTATTTAAAGTGCACCTAGATTAATCACTTAGATTAGTCGTTTATGTGAATCAGTTGTATAAAGTGCACAAATATTGATCATAATTAAATTAATCCATATACATATGTATAAATAAATCAGGTAGCCTATAATCAATCTGTTACCTTTTATCTTACCAATAACTGCAGTTATATATGAGTTAGTATATGGATTAATGAACCAGTTATATATGAGTTAGTATATGGATTAATGAATCAGTTATATAACAGTTAGCATAAAAATCAACGAATGAATCAGCATAAAAATTAATAATTTTTATCACTTCATATATGAATTTTTATCAGTTAAAATATGATTTTTATCATGTTAATCTTTATTCTATTCAATTATCAGAGTACATTAGTATTTTCTGTAGCATATGTATCTTAATGAGATGAAGTGAAAAACTGTATCAGTATATATCACGTGATCACTATTATTTACGAATATCATCATATGCATATTGTGTTTTATATCTTATTACTTGAATCTGTATTTGTGTACACCATGAATTTTTTTTTACTTAAAAGTATTTTTTATATATGTATATATATTCACATAGTCTGTATCACACTCCTATAAGTCAAATGCAAGTCAAGCTTGAGTAATATTCAGCGGTTGGTTTTGTAGCTGCCCGAGCTTTTATGTAAGTGATTACAAAATAAAAATATGGAATGTTATTCCATATATATAAAAAACTAAAACTAAAGAGGTCAACCAGATTGCTTGTAGGAATGTGATCAGACCAGAGACGATAAAGTATGTTAAGATGACGTATACAATGAAGTAGGCTAAGATAACATGCCGTCACCTGTGGTCATTCATTTGTTTTGAAACATTAGTCCAAGCTTCCTGCTTGAGACAACTACCGCAACCTATAATTCAAACGGCCTACGTGACTTGTAATGTGTCATCTGCATGTATGTTCATATGTTCAAGCTACTGTCTGCTTCCTTTATGATTTGTAACTGAGATGGTAGCCAGAATAGAGTTAGCCATCATCATTGGCAGACCTGTACATCTTTACCTAAGCTTCATCATGTAGAACAGAATTAGCCATCATCATTGGCAGAAGCGATCAAGCCATCGTCATTGGCAGACCTGTACAATCCTATATTCATCATGTAATCTCAGAGAATAGAACTATTTTTTATACTTCGTGTTTTCTACTAGAAACCTCACATCAGAAAAGATATCATCATGAGTTTAACACATCGTCGTCATAACCACTTCGTAAGTTATCAGCAAACCCCAAGACACTCCAATGAGTATGGAAGTGCATAACCAACCGACTTAGCGTAAGATTATCGCAAGTCTAACATTACCTCATAGGGCGCCTTATTATACAAGGCAACAGCCCTAATACTTCTAGATGTGGATTTGTTTTATGAATATTTTAGTTCCTGTCACCCCAACATTTGTTTTACTTGTAAAATAGAACACGCTAATAAGTTGTTGTTTTTGGATGTTCAGATGTACAGAAATAGAGGCAAATTTCAAACCTCGGTTTACAGGAAAAGTTAATTTACTGGCTGGGGATTAAATCACCTCAGTTTTCTACAACACTGTATAATGTTAATTCGATATGTGCGGTAAATAGAGCTTAAAGTGTTTTTCATCTAGACATGGTTTTCCTCCAGAATTATTCCATTAAAAACTTACCCCATTTTTGTATTCTACCAAATTGTGCAAAAGTTTTAAAATGAAAAGTTTTGTCCCAGACCTGCGTACATTACTGCTAGTAAAGATGCAAAGTACATTAAAATTACTTCACCTAGGATATAGTAGCTATATTGTCCAAATTACAAGGAATACTTGAAAAGTTTTGCTCAAATTAGGGTCATTTTTTTAAATAATCCTTTTAATTTTAGACCACTATTGCAGGTGACGCCTACTCTTCATGCAAAAAACTCTTCAGGTACACCTTAATTCGCATGTCGTGTTCTTATTTACTTGTTCGCAGTGTGGTCTGAGATACACGGGATCCAGTTCTCCCTGGCTCGGACACAGTTTTGGAACACAGATATCTTCTTTTTGAAACAAAGTTTCCTTTTCAGCCATAGGAGAGCACATTTTAGCACAAGACCTTTTAAGTACTGATCTGGATCTTAAAGTACTGTCTTTTTCCTCAGCAAACTAGTCCTCATTTCAGTCACTGGCTGTCAAGAGGATGAAACTGGAACTGAACAACAACTTGTTCAGTATAGAACTAGGTGGAGTGGAGGAGATTCGGATGGTGTCTTCCTTTTTTTAAAATTTCTAGTATATTATCTCCCTAGATTGATAGATTCTATAAATTTTTAGCGCGACATATCTTTGCGGATGAGCTCACACTTAGTTATACAGTGTGTTCCAAAAATTCAAATATCTGCAGACTACAGTAACTACAGAACAATTTTTATTCTCCCTGTGCTCTCCAAAGTCGCATAAAAACATCTCTTTAAACCACTATATAAGTATATGTGACGGAGCAGATTAATGAATGGCGTAGTTGGTGGGGTATGCGGCTGAACTCCAGTAAAACGAAAGCACTATTGATTAGATTGATTATCAGAACTCGTACTGATTTTCCATCCAATCCTCCTCTTCATTAGTCTGAAGCTTTACCTACTCTTATGTGTACCTTTGATTCACATCTTACTTTGGAGAAACTTCTAATGAAATCAGCAAATGCAGCACGAAAGTTAGGTATTGTACAAAGACTTCATATATTTAAATATCAATAATAAAATAATTGTAATCTATTTCAGGTCATTTACCATTCCTTTACTAGAATACTGTTCCCCAGTGTGGATGCCTGCTTCCTCTAGAGATTTCTCTCTTTTTAGATAGTGTTTCGTGGTGGTAGGTTTCTAGTTCCCAATATTAGCAGATATGACTTGAACCATCGACGGATGGTCTCTTGTTTGTCACGTTTTCGTAAGTTGTATTTCAACGCAGATCTTTCACTTTCACAATTGATCCCTGGCCTTCTCCTCCTCCCGAGAGTAACGAGATTTCCTGAACTGAAGCGCCAATTTGCAGTAAATGAGCCAGTCGAGCTTCTCTAATACAATTCTCCTTGTATTTAATAAGTAACTTACACTTTTATCTATTAATTTGCTACTTTAATTTTTCCTGTTTAATAAGTTATCTCTTCTTTCTTTCTGTATTTCCTATTAGTATCTGTTACTTGTTTCAAAGAAACACTATATAGAACACGCTAATAAGTTGTTGTTTTTGGATGTTCAGATGTACAGAAATAGAGGCAAATTTCAAACCTCGGTTTACAGGAAAAGTTAATTTACTGGCTGGGGATTAAATCACCTCAGTTTTCTACAACACTGTATAATGTTAATTCGATATGTGCGGTAAATAGAGCTTAAAGTGTTTTTCATCTAGACATGGTTTTCCTCCAGAATTATTCCATTAAAAACTTACCCCATTTTTGTATTCTACCAAATTGTGCAAAAGTTTTAAAATGAAAAGTTTTGTCCCAGACCTGCGTACATTACTGCTAGTAAAGATGCAAAGTACATTAAAATTACTTCACCTAGGATATAGTAGCTATATTGTCCAAATTACAAGGAATACTTGAAAAGTTTTGCTCAAATTAGGGTCATTTTTTTAAATAATCCTTTTAATTTTAGACCACTATTGCAGGTGACGCCTACTCTTCATGCAAAAAACTCTTCAGGTACACCTTAATTCGCATGTCGTGTTCTTATTTACTTGTTCGCAGTGTGGTCTGAGATACACGGGATCCAGTTCTCCCTGGCTCGGACACAGTTTTGGAACACAGATATCTTCTTTTTGAAACAAAGTTTCCTTTTCAGCCATAGGAGAGCACATTTTAGCACAAGACCTTTTAAGTACTGATCTGGATCTTAAAGTACTGTCTTTTTCCTCAGCAAACTAGTCCTCATTTCAGTCACTGGCTGTCAAGAGGATGAAACTGGAACTGAACAACAACTTGTTCAGTATAGAACTAGGTGGAGTGGAGGAGATTCGGATGGTGTCTTCCTTTTTTTAAAATTTCTAGTATATTATCTCCCTAGATTGATAGATTCTATAAATTTTTAGCGCGACATATCTTTGCGGATGAGCTCGCACTTAGTTATACAGTGTGTTCCAAAAATTCAAATATCTGCAGACTACAGTAACTACAGAACAATTTTTATTCTCCCTGTGCTCTCCAAAGTCGCATAAAAACATCTCTTTAAACCACTATATAAGTATATGTGACGGAGCAGATTAATGAATGGCGTAGTTGGTGGGGTATGCGGCTGAACTCCAGTAAAACGAAAGCACTATTGATTAGATTGATTATCAGAACTCGTACTGATTTTCCATCCAATCCTCCTCTTCATTAGTCTGAAGCTTTACCTACTCTTATGTGTACCTTTGATTCACATCTTACTTTGGAGAAACTTCTAATGAAATCAGCAAATGCAGCACGAAAGTTAGGTATTGTACAAAGACTTCATATATTTAAATATCAATAATAAAATAATTGTAATCTATTTCAGGTCTTTTACCATTCCTTTACTAGAATACTGTTCCCCAGTGTGGATGCCTGCTTCCTCTAGAGATTTCTCTCTTTTTAGATAGTGTTTCGTGGTGGTAGGTTTCTAGTTCCCAATATTAGCAGATATGACTTGAACCATCGACGGATGGTCTCTTGTTTGTCACGTTTTCGTAAGTTGTATTTCAACGCAGATCTTTCACTTTCACAATTGATCCCTGGCCTTCTCCTCCTCCCGAGAGTAACGAGATTTCCTGAACTGAAGCGCCAATTTGCAGTAAATGAGCCAGTCGAGCTTCTCTAATACAATTCTCCTTGTATTTAATAAGTAACTTACACTTTTATCTATTAATTTGCTACTTTAATTTTTCCTGTTTAATAAGTTATCTCTTCTTTCTTTCTGTATTTCCTATTAGTATCTGTTACTTGTTTCAAAGAAACACTATATTCCTTGGAAGCTTGAATTTCAAGTGAATGACCCTTGTGGGCTTGTTCCATATAAAAAGGGTTCATCTTTTGTCTAATAATAATACTAATCGTATGATTTCGTAGAAGGTATGCGGCAGGTCGTTAGCCATTTTACTTTGTGTATAGTAGTTTTAGTTCACATTTTATCTTCTTTATATGTTTGCATTTTTTATGTATGTATTTTTATGATTCATTATTTGTTTGTACTTTCTGTTCTTTTTATGTTTCACTAGCTTTATAAATCTTGGGTTCTCTTTGCATTCATAGTTTTCTATATTTTATTAATTACCCATTTTCATAAGTATCAATAAGACAATTAATTTAATTTTATCTGGGTTATTTTCAAGCTTTTTCGATAATTGTTAGCCTGAGGTTATATACCTCAACGGTTTCCTAAATAGCATGTTCTACCTGGCCTTGGTAAATGATCGTGTTTTCATTACTTCCATATACTTACATTATATATATATATATAATATATATATAATATATATATATATATATATATATATAATATAAATATAAATAAATATAAATAAATATAAATATAAATATAATATAAATATATATATATAAAAATAAATAAATAAATATAAATATAAAATATATATAAATATAAATATATTATATCTATATATATATCATATATATATATATCATACATACACATACATATCATACATACATCATACATACATACATACATACATACATGCGTGTGTGTGTGTGTGTGTGTAAGCTGAACAACCCGGCACTGCCGGGAAAAACTCTGAATAACAACCGCCGATAAACTCTCTCTCTCTCTCTCTCTCTCTCTCTCTCTCTCTCTCTCTCTCTCTCACTTATCTCCCGCTCTTTGTCGCTCTCTCCTTTCCCTGTTAAGAAAGTTGCTTCAGTAACATTGTCCAGCATTTTTCACATTTTATATTTCACCACTTCTCACCTCCCATTCTTATTGGGGCTGAACTTGGACTTGATGGGCATCAATTCATCCCAGTGACCTCAAAAACATTGATTATGGGCCAATATCTGTATTTTTTTTATATTTTATTTTTTACCCTTCTCACCCCCACTTCCTATCCGGGTTGATCTTGGACTCAAAGGGCGTTGGGAGTGTCACTTTCATCTCAGCGACCTCAAAAACTATGGATTAGACCCTGATATCTGTCATTTTCGGTTATTTTTACATGTCACCCCTTCCCACACCCCCCTTACCCAACCAATGGTCCGATTTTAATTATGTTTTCACCCTGACCTACCCCAGCTTTATATTGGCCTATATTTAAAATTTCACCAAAATCGTTCAAGAAATTTGGATTTGTATAGCATTAATGCAAACAGACATTTTCTGGTTTATATATATATATATAAATATATATATATATATATATATATATAATATATATATATATATATATATATATATATATATATATATATATACGCATATATATATATATATATATACATGTAAAACTGAATCAAACAAATTTGGAACGTGATGAATATATAAGTAAAGACAAAATTCGCGAAGGAAAGTGTAATGGTGGAGTATCATTGCAAGGTCTTTCGAATCTCGTCCTTCACTAAACAAACCGATATTAATATGAAAGTAAGTTTACAAAGAAAGCTCTTATAAATGACAGATAGGGTTTATAAAGGAATATATGTACCTGGAATCCAACACATCTGAAGAATTAGTAGACCTACCTAAAACAGGGATACAGTTTAAAAGGTTTACAAGAGATTAAGTTCAAAAGAGTTATGGCGATTTTCATGAATGAAAATAGGTCTCTTACTTGTGAAATGTGATCCCATGTTATTTTGTGATCTTGTTTTTGTAAGTGACACAGTTGATGGCCCAGCAATGGAGGCCAGAAGTGGCTTTGTTGCTGCTGGTCTCTGAAGTCGCTGCCACTGCCATTTCTGAGAATCAGCGCATAACACTGACGCCTTATGTGCACGCGATCGTCACTTGTCTGTCCAATCTCTCCCCTCTATATTTATGGTTTTGACAGCGTGGTTACCTGGAACTTCAATAAATATTGTTATTCCACGCGAGTGCCTCATCAAATCTGGCATTATATAGTTTTCCGCACGAAAATGATCATCTGTGATGTTTATGAAAACAACAGAAATTTTATTAATTTACATTTGTTGTTAATTTATCTGTAACATACTAAATTAAATTGCTGGCATTGACTGGGAAGTTAAATCGTATATTACATAAGTTTAGCGCTTTAATTCTCTACGATATTGGATCGAACCCCGGCTCTTTTAGAGTGCTTCCGCAATGCAGTAAAACATGTCATAAGCATCTCGGTAACATATCGCACTCACATCGCAAACAGGCTGAATAAAAGTCAACAGCTACATACGATTATCCAGAATTTGTCAAAGAATCTTTCTTCGCTTACTATCACATGTTTACGATATGTATTCAATAAGGTGCCTACGTCTATTTGTTACGTGGGTTAGTGTATGTGGACGTACCTTTTCTCAAAATAAGGAAGCACTTGTGATAAAGAATATTGAAACTTGTTGGTCGTACTTTCAGTAACCCCCGTTTCTGAAAATAAATTACAGGCTGGGTTCGATAAATCTACCTTTACATATCACCGCCTCAATATAAAGTTTATATCAATATATTGTATTTGAGCAGTATCACAGCCATAATAATTATGATTGCATTGAACAAGGAGGTAGGTACTCCTTGAATTTTGTACTATCACATAATGATTCGTTACAGTTGCCAGTTTCAAAACACCATTTTAAAAAAATCATTAAGGCTATGCAAAAGCAAATTCGGAGAAGAGTAAAATTCATAAATTTTGAATAATAAGTATTCAGTCTCAGCAATAAACTACAGAAGTTTCACTAGATTTGGCAAAGTTCCATTTTCGCTCTACAGTTTTCAATAATTGTTAAGCCTCGGGAACGCAGAATTCTCTTTTTAAATGACAAAACTTTTGGTGGTTCCTTTCTGTTTTAGTTGTGGTTTTGGGAACTGGGACGCGACACTAACAAAACTTTTTCAAACGTTTGTTCTCCAGTCATGATGTTGTGTTACCAGTCTTCGGCCTCTGCTTTGAAACTGTCAAGAAAATATTCATTCAGATTTGACAAAATATCTTCTCTATATACTATGTATCCCATTCGGAATATTCGTTGTAAAGAAACTGGCACAATGGGGAATCGAAATAGGACTGTTTAGTGGGTATTCCATCCACTTGGTCACCCACTTGGTCAACTTGAGCAGTTCCAGAACTATTTTCCCTAAACTGTCGAAGTTACTCAAGACAAAAGTTTTGGGTAATGGGCACAAATATTTTGAATATTGACAACGTAACGCCTTCCTCATCGTGAAGTTATTGTAACCTTTCTATCGGAAAGGCTGTTTTGAAATACCATATTCATATCTTTTCACTGTCACCTGTCTGTCAGTCTCTCTCACAATTTTTCTTTCGCACTATTTACCTTGGGGAGAACTTCCTGGTAGGAAACCCGTTGAACGTGTCATCATCCAAGAAGGCCCGTTGAAAAGTGTATCATACATCTGACTGAAAAACTGTTTATCGCTAATGTGCCTCCAGTGCGCGCCATTAGCCTTCTCAATGGAAGTCTCCCTTTTTTTTCTTTCTTTCCAGAGCAAGACTGACAATGCATCCGAACTTCTTCCTTCTCTTTCTTTCTCTCTCTCGCTTTTTAGTTTTCCGTAAAAGAAAAACCATTGAGATGGCAATTTGTCTGTCCGTCCGCACTTTTTCTGTTCACCCTCAGATCTAAAACACTGCTGAGGCTAGAGGCTGTAAATTGGTATGTTGGTCGTCCAGCCTCCGATCATCAAACCTATCAAATTGCAGCCCTCTAGCTTTAGTAGTTTTTATTTTATTTAAGGTTAAAGCTATCCATGATCGTGCGTCTGAACCACCGGGGCTTAGTTGAAAGTTTCATCGGCCGCGGCAGAGTTCCATACAGCATAATATGCTGTGCAGAAAACTCGATTATGGCGAAGAATCTTCAGCGCATTTCGTACTTGCTTATTCTGACAATGGACCTTATGTTTTCTAGATATAAAAATACTCTATGATAATCTCTTTTTGTAAGAATTAATATTTTATGTTTTATCATACTTCTCGATGAGACAATATATTATTTTATAATTACCATGTATATATAGTCATAAAAA
>NC_087214.1:46387201-46447201 GCF_015104395.2 Macrobrachium nipponense
AACATGTTTGAGGTCATTTGTTCTTCCTTTACAAAAATACATAAGTACAACATCAAGCCGACAAGAAAAATACAACATCAAGAAAAATACAACATCAAGAGAAATACAACATCAAGCCGACAAGAAAAATACAGCATCAAGCCGACAAGAAAAATACATCAAGAAGAATGCAACATCAAGCCGACAAGAAAAATGCAACATCAAGGAAAGTACAACATCAAGCCGACAAGAAAAATACAACATCAAGCCGACAAGAAAAATACAACATCAAGAAAAATACAACATCAAGAGAAATACAACATCAAGCCGACAAGAAAAATACAACATCAAGAAAAGTACAACATCAAGCCGTCAAGAAAAATACAACATCAAGCCGACAAGAAAAATACAACATCAAGGAAAGTACAACATCAAGCCGACAAGAAAAATACAACATCAAGTCGGCAAGAAAAATACAGCACCAAGCCGACAAAAAAATACAACATCAAGCCGATAAAACCATAAAAAACGAATCACCGACTTCCTTCCAGCTGCAAGTCTCCCTCGCGGACTCCCATTTTTCGAGCTCGGTCGGGCGGTGCATTGAAGGTTCGATCGTTAGCACAGTCAAACTTTAATCGGAAACGTGGAATTGAGAACTCCTCAAGAGATGATGGAAGACCTCCTTCTTTGGCCGAGGTAGAGACTAATGTCTCCCAACAGATTTCCTGAGGTTTCTGTGACTAACGAGAGCGAGTGAGTATAAAATATGATAGTCAGGAATAGGGGGAAGATGGAGTCATTTGTACGGTGAACTGTAAAAGTATAATCATATTCAAATGAGAATTAGTATATATATATATATATATATTATATAAATATATATATATATATATATATATTAGATATAGAGAGAGAGAGAGAGAGAGAGAGAGCGAGAGAGAGAGAGAGAGAGAGAAGAGAGAGAGGTAGGAGGCGTTTGTTAGTGGTGTATGACCTGATCTATAGTTAAATGGAAACGAAAAAAAAAAAAAATCAGTATGAACTGAGCATAAAGGAGATAATGGAATCATTCTCTAGTTGCAATGTTTATATTGTTGGTAATTCTCAAATTTTTCATCGACAGACATATTTTTGAAGACTTTCTCTGTCTTCCAAATTAGAGTATTCTATCGAGAACCCTATAGGTTCACAGGGCCTGTTTACGGATTAATATTTATTGTTAACTAGTGATAAAATCTAGGGAAACTTTTCAGTTCTCGTGGGATCAACCTGTGTGTTTCAAAAGCCATTAAGGCATATTTCCTGTAAAGGTTTATTTGATAAAACATCACTGGTTATAGTATCAGATCCTCTGACAAGCTTCATGTACTTTACCTGTACTCAATACCTTTATCTCCATTTCCTTGGTTTCATTAGAAGCTCGTTCATCTGAAACGATGACCTCACTTCCATACCTCCACAAACTCCCCCGACAAATCTTTCCCTTCCGCAAAAAAAGAACATATTTGATCCCGCCAGCGATGACTGAGGGGAAAGTGAATTAAATCTTTGATCTATTGTAAAATCAAGAGGAAAGGCTTTTGTTAACATAGCCTACAGAGGAATGAAAACTGTATACAGCACAATATAGACTCTCGGTTCTCTGATAAATCCAAAAGGAGCCGTTCTACAAAATATCGAAGGTTTTACCCTGAGATAATCAGGGAAGTTTCCAGATTTGACATCAAAGTGGGAATCGAGGGCCCCATTCACTGTCGTGAAAGTTCTTTTGTTAGACATATTTAGTTTTCCTATTACGGGGTCATTGCGAGAACTATGGTTCTGCTCTAGGGCGGATCGTCCAGCATAATGGAAGGTCATAGCCTCTGGGAAAAGCCTTGGAACCGAATACAGTGCCTGGAAAAGATCCCATAATGCTGACGAGGACCAAACACTTTCTCCTACGCGCCTCTTTTCACTGCACCAGCGACATCTGAATATTTTCGGGGCTCCATAAGGCCATTTACTGATTATATTATCAAGTCATACATGAATCCTCGATTAATACTTCTTTTGTTGTTATTATATGTTCTGGGGAGATTAAATTTACTAGAACGTCATGCAGGATAAAACCCAGAAAGGAAGATGTGTCGCACGAGTAACTTAACTATTGGTCATTTCATCAGTAAAGTTAAGTCAAGTCACCACTTGAGCGGATAACCACTAGTTAAAGTCACACATCATCGTCAAGTAACCCCTTGAACAGATAAGGGTAGGGTATGTGATCAGCAGCCTCACCAAAGCATTAATCGTTAAAAACTGGAAGGGTAGTGCATTCAGTTGCCCTCCAATCCAGTAGAATAAGTTGCATGATAAAAACGTAATATGTTTACATATACATACATACATAGCACATAGATCTGTATATATATATATATATATATATATATATATATATATATATATATATATGTATGTATTATATATATATATATATATATATATATATATATATATATATATATATATAATTCGAGGGCTGATAACCCGAAGTGGTTATGTCCGTTTTTGGCAAAATTAAGTTAAGTCCACCAAAATGATCCTTGTCCCATAGGCTATGTCTAACATTAGTCTTTTATGTCTAAATCTTCCCACAAGTGATCATTTAAAATGTAATTAACCGCGTATGTCCATTACTCTAAAGTTTTTTTCGAAGCAGAACTGGATATGTCCATTTAACCAGTTCTGGTTGGGAAAGGATTGTCACATTTTCCTACCACAGCTGGCCATGTCCTTTTTAGTCAGTTTTGTTGAACATGATTATGTAGTGATTTTGTAATAAGTTTTTAAGCTACAATTCGTCGTAGATACTTGGGTCAGTATTTATCCATAAGTGAAATGTACACATTTTATAAAGAAGAATGTGAAACATCCCATCCCGTGCAAAAGCACCATTTACATGATAAAACTTATCGTGGAATATTTTGGGATGAGTATAACCTTTCTTTTTTTTTCATAGAAAAATAGAACAGTGTGCCAAGTGTACCAATAATAAACAGCTCATAGGAGAAGGAAAACGAAAATTTCAGGAAGAATCTGCTGAGCATCTTTTGCTGCAGCTCAGAGGCCCAAAGCTGAAGATCAGGAAGGAGCAACCAATGAAAATGCATATTATGTTCTTGCTGCTACATTTGATATGCAGTGTTCTTTAAATTCCAAGCAGTTGAGTTTCATTCATGTACTACAATAGGAAATTAACTACCAAAATCTGTGTGTCTAATGCAACAACATTGAATGATGCATTTTGTTATTGTTGATCAGAGGTGGAAGGTGGTAGGGGTAGCAACGAGATCGGAACATGCTTGTGTGATTGGATGTGTCAATTGCCCCCAAATGTGAGTGAAGTATCTATTTTCTGAGACATGCAGTGGCCAATACTGCAACAAGTTTGTGATTCCAGAAGAAGTACACTCCTGGTATAAAGGCCCCCCGACATCAAACAACGTGAAGGATCAAGTTCCAGAACCCTCAGTTGAAGACTCGGGAGATGATGAGGAATATTAGTTAATGAAAATAACTTTTCAGAATTTACAGAAACTGTGGATTTGTTGTTGTAAAACCTTATTTTTGTATGGCATTAATATTTCCCTCGTGTAGCCTTTGGATGTATTGCATAAAAGCATTTTTCTTTAAAACTGTTTAACTGCATTTCCTTGTAAATTATAGCAGAATATTATCCGTCCAGAACTGCTTAGCTCCAATTATATGCAGTTTTTTGACAATACTTTTCATTGCAAAGAATTCATATTTGTATGTCTCATAGACATTTATATCATTAACGTTTTTCAGAAAAAAATTTAGATGTAGCTCCAATTTTGTTATTTTATTATGATTGTGCAGTCTTATAATAAGCTATTTACTCCAAACCTCATTTCTGAACATAACCACTTCTGGCTGTCAGCCCTACACACACACACACACACACACACACACACATATATATATATATATATATATATATATATATATATATATATATATTATATATATATAGTATAATATATATATATATATATATAAATATATATATATATATATATATATATATATATATATATATATATATATTATATATATATTAACGAATACAACAGGTAAATGACAGGCAGAAGTACAGTACCAAGCACCTTCACAAGTTATTTATTCACGCATCGACGGGTCACAAATGAGACTGTTTGAAAAGAAGTTTACAAAGTAAACAAAAAGAACAAGAATACAAGATGGTTAATTGACAAAGAGTTTGTGCCCTGTCGATATGTGCATAAGCAACACACGCAAAAGAGCTTGATACTCGTCCTTCTTGATCTTTTCTGCGTTTTCTGATAATTGTGGTGTCTCCTTCATCCTCTGGCTTCCGACATCTATACTGGGATATTCATCCTGACCTGTCTGTGTATCCCGGTACACTTGGTACACTTTCCATTCACCATGCAAGGATACTTATCGTTGAGGTGGCCACAGGGGCGTGTACCATCTGAGTCCCGACGATGTTGTATAGTTCCCTGTCTTCTTCGGGATCGGTTAACTCTGCACATATAATCTGGTCTATATACTCAGGCTTTCATCGCCTCCTTACACCAGGTGAGCATATGGACGGATGTTAGGGAGGCCTCGCTTCTGTCACTCGATGGTATACATCCAGGCATTCAATTCACCAAAGATCTTTCCATCCTTCAACAACCACAACAGTTTGTTTACTTTTTGATGAAATACACAGGCAACAATATCATGTCTATCAGTTGCTTGCTGTCCTTCAAAAAGGTTATCAACAATTTATTTCCATTTGCGGCTCCAAGTTAAGGTTAGAAAAAGAGTGGGCTACTTGTTGGAGCATTAAACCAACATGCATGGAGCATAGCTTGCAAATCTAAAATTGTGTCTTTCAGTTTTTTGTTCAAGCCAATTATGGGACAACGTAGCTGTACTTCATCATTTCCACCACCCATAAAATATATCTGTGTACACATTGAGGCTCTTCGATGCCGTCATTGTTTGGCATTGGCAGTAAGCTACCGAAATGGTGATAACACTGATAACACTGCTCTTGTATCCCGAATGTGGCAGAGAATGCTCCTTCACGCATCTCCTTAATAAAGTTCTTAACAACCCCAAAGGAAGTCATCATAAATCAATTGTTATATTTCCATATTCTTTGACAAAACTCGTTATCCTTGGCCGAGTTTCCTGTGAGCAGTTGATGTAAAGCTGTGGAGGATCAGGCAATAGTTCCAATTTCACCAAGCCTCCAATGCAACACATTCCAGGAGTTTCCCCAGGCCACTTTGCCCTGCAGGATGTGCAGTCATTGTTCAATGAACCAAAGTATACATTTGGATAATTTCCATAATCTTTATTTGGATTGTATCTTAAGGCAGCTTGGTGCCTCATGACATTTCGAGTTTTATGAGATGTGGCTCGTCAGTCCTGTCCCGTTTTTATTGTAAGCATTTATCTGGAGATGTTTCTGCATCTCTAGTTTGCCAACGTGACCTGCCTGGCTCTTGTTTGGGCTATTTTGACAATGGAAAGACATACTTCAGTTTATTCAGCCGTTTCAGCCTGCTTTGCACTTGTGTGGGCTGATCTGTCAGCTGAACAGCAGGCTTCTGTTTCTTCAGAAATTTCTGCCTGCCTGGCTCGTTGTGGGCTGATCTGTCAGCGGAATGGCGTACTTCAGTTTCATTTGCAGTATCCTGTAAACATGAAAATAATATTGAATTTGTGATGTTACAATTTCCCAGAAAGATTATCATAATATGAACTGTACATGATGTAATAGCCATAATCTAAATATTAATACTTTCTACCAGAACCTTTACGTAGGGTGCACGGACGTGTATGTACATAGCCTACCTAAAAACGTGTCCGTGACATACAACGGGCATCAGAAGTTCGGCGACCAATCGATGATCTCTTCTTGGGGGGCATTGTACACTATTGCAGCAGTTACTGCACCAGTTACAGAATAGGTGAATTGTAACATTGATAAGTTGGAAAAAGACCTACATGAAAGGATTTTCAATGTATGGATTAATTTAATTGATTAAGTATTTATGATTCAAACCAGCTTTATTGGTATTTTTGTACATGTTAGTGAGAACAATCGTGCTATTAACTGGGAAGGGGATTAAAGGATTGAGTATTCTAATAATGTAATCGAAAGGAATATCATTGAATCTAGCTTTAAAAAAGAAAGTTACAACCACAATATGAGCTTCAGTCAAGGAATGTATAAACTTGATCTTTTAATATCAAAAGAAACGTGTAAATTGTTTAAATTTTAAGGTAGGCGGTAGAGATGTATGAAAAAGATTATCATATCTGTAAACAGAGCAAAGGAGCAGTAGTGCTAATGAGTTTTCCAACCCCGCCTCCCTGACACCTGTCAGGTGTGGATTTGTTGTCTCATACGGTGGGTTCGTTTATCTGTAGTGTCCCTTAAGAATATATCGTGAGTTTTAGCCAAATGATTTTTGAACGCCACTCCTACCTTGACACCTGCCTGTGGGTGGATCTGCAGTCTCAAACGGTTGTGTGTATGTTCGTCAGTATTGTTTTTTTATTATATATATTTGTGATTTCTAATACTATGTATCAGTCTTTCGTCAATGGCTTGGAAATAAAGTCGAAACCAGTCAGGACTTACACCCCACCTCTTATTTTTCACCTGTGTATGTGTGATAAATGAATCACGTGCTAAAGTGATTATAAGCATATTATATTATATATATATATATATAATATATATATTATATATGAAAGTGCTTGGCTATCTCTCTTTTCATTTTTTTTTTCCTTCGTGGCAAAAACCTATATTTACGCATAGTATCATGTTTTATATACTTCGTGATCAATTTATTCATATATAAGTATGTATATATATATATATATATAGATATATATATATAATATAGATATATATATATATATATATATATATATATATATATATATATATTATAAAACTGAATCACAAAAGTTTGGAACGTGATAAATGCATAAATAAAGGTATGAGCCTCAGAGTAGCTGCAAGATCTTTCGACTCGACGTCCCTTACTTAGCAGACAGACTGACATACATGAGAAACTGAGAGGACAAGGAAAGGTCGTATAACCGACAGATAAGGATTAAGAGGATATTAGTACCTAGAATCCAACACACCTGGAGAATGAGTAACCTTCCCAAACAAGCATAAATAATGGGTACAATTTAAGAACAAAAAGATTAAGTCCAACTGTTCAGGCACAGGGACAAGACAATTTAGGATATACAAGGCGGCAACTGACCAGATCTTTGGTAAACAAAAACTTATTCACAAATCATATTAAACATGCATATACAAAGAAAATATCTATAAGGCAACGAATTTGTATTCAAGTCTTTGATTGTATCTTTGAGGTCACTCTTAAACATATTACAAATACAAGGGTCTAAATGAAACAGGCCACAACTAATATTAAAATTACAATGGGAAGTAAGTTGTATAATGACAGATTCTAAAAGATTTACTGATAAGACCAGATTCTAAAAGATTTCCTGATAAGACATCTTTTGATCTTGCAATTACTGAACTACTGATCCAATTTATGCGATGGATGTTTTCACTTAAATGAGTGAATATTACATTAGATGTTTGCCCAGTTTTGACAGAATATTTATGCTGTTTTAATCTTACTTCTAAGCCCTTGCTCGATTGTCCGAGATAAAAGGAGGGGCAGTCCATGCATGGAATTTTATATATTATTGTTGCTTTCCCTGGGGCTATTTTTTATTAACATTCCTTTTAGAGTGCTATTATAGGAAAAAACAATGTTGACTTTAAAGGATTTTAACAATGATTTAATGGTTTCAAATCTGTTAAAATAAGGCAGACTGAGAATGTTCTTAGAATTTTCTTTCTCCGTGTTACACTATAAAACTTTTTGTGGGCTTTATTATAACAAAGTCTAAAGTAAGTTTAAGGATAGCATAAATCCTTTCCCTATTTTGTTTTCTTATGTATTCAAGTTCTTGATTCAAATATTGGGCACTGATCTTGCAACTACTGTTATTTATCTTTCCTTTGTGGCTTATACCTTTATATATATATATATATATATATATATATATATATATATATATATATATATAATATATATATATATATATATAGATATATATATATAGATATATATGATATATATATAGATATATAGATATATATATATATATATATATATATATATATATATATATATATATATATATATATATCTCATATAGATCATATAATATATATATCTATATTATATAATATATATTATATATCATATATATATAGATTATTATGGATTATATATATACGTGATATTATGGATAATATATATTATAGGATATATTATAATATAGATAGATATATATATCTTATATATATATTAAATAATAAGATATATATATATAGATATATATTATAGATATAGCTATCTATATCATAGATAATATATATATATCGAATATATATCATTATATATATAGTAGATAGATATATTTTTTTTTTTTTTATATAGATTTATATAGATATATATATATATAGATATATATATATAGATATATATCTACTTAGATATATATTATAGCATATATATATAGATATATATCTAGAATATATGATAATATATATATTTATATAGATAATATATATATATATATATATATATATATATATATATAGATATTATAATATATATTAATATATATATATATAGATTATATATATATAGATATATATATAAGATATATATATAGATATATCTAATATTATAATATATATATAATTATAGTATATATATATATAATATATATTATATAGATATATATATATAGATATATTATATATATATTTATAAGATATATATATAGATATATATAGATATATATATCTATATATATATCTATATATATAGCTATATATCTATCATTATATTATATATCTAATTATCTATCTATCTATCTATCTATCTATCTATCTATCTATCTATCTATCTATCTATATATATATATATATATATATATATATATGTATATATATAATAGGGCGCTTATTACCACCTGACTAAAATCAGATGTAGTATGCGGTGCTGGCTGGTCACTGCTGACACGGGAAACGCCGTAGACTTGAGATTCCGATGTTACATGTATCAAGGGAGAGGAATGCTTAGTTCAGGATTGTAAGACAATTGCGAAGAAAAAGTCCTCTAAAGGAGAGATCAGGCTCTTTCTTGAGGCCAGCAAGAATAACTGTACATACATCAGGCCCTTTCCTTTTCCGTGGACTACTAATATAGTGGCAATAACGGTACGACCTGTTCTTTGTTTCCATACGACGGTTTGGGGTACAGTTATAATCTGTCCTAAGGCTAATTCGCAGTTAGTGAAGGGTAGTGGGCCTTTTGTTTTGTGGAAATGCTTCCTAATTGGTAAACGAGTCCCATCATATAAAGTTCTTTTCAGTCAAAGAATTCTAAAATAATAGATTTCTTTTATTGACCTGTGGCGTTCTTTCATCTCCGAAGACATCCTCTGATAGGAGAAAAAATTAATGTTGACATAGACATGATATATAAATGGACCTGATGGAATGTTTTTCGAAACCCACAACAACAGATTTATGTCCCTACAAACTGCTAAAGTTTTCCATTCATGTCGTTTGAAAAGCGATAAAAGAAGACGAACTGCGCAATTGAGAGAGAAAAGTTGATCGGAGGAGAGGAAGCTGACATCGTAAAATGAGGACAACTCTAAAATGAAACAGGTTTAATAGTTTCGTTGATGAATAGCCTTATGCTACGAAATTTGAAAAAGGTTGTCTGACCGGATAGTCTGATGGAAGACAGATATGCTCGATTGGATTATTAAATAAAAATATTATGAAGATCGGGATTTCTCTAGAATTTTGTGCAGGAGCGTAAAACATCTCAAAATGTAACGTTCAGGAATGCCTCTTCAATTATTAAATATTTTTATATGCTGTGAGTGGGGCCAACTAAGTTAACTTTGTTGCCCTAATTTACAGCATTTTAAAATAGATATGTAACATTGCAGCAGTAATACTTTGCCGGAAATACTAATCTTTTTTGGGCTGAATAAAACCACTGCACAATAGGTATGGTTTTGCGTTAATGGTCGTAGGTCATATTAATTTTTCGTTTTGATGCTTTGAAACCTCAGCTTGACGGAAAACTAAGTGTGCCGACTTTGTCTGTCCGTCGGCACTTTTCGTGTCCACCCTCAGATCTGAAAAACTCAAATCATCAAACATACAAACTGTAGCCCTCTAGCCTCAGTAGCTTTTCATTTATTTACTGGCACCACTATAGGTGACAGTAACACACGCCACCACCAGGCCATGGCTGAATGTTTCATTAGTCGCGGCTAATAGCTTCTTGGGCCGTGACTGGGGGTTTCATACAGCGTTGTAAGCTATACAGAAAACTCGATGGCGCCGAAGAAACTTCGGCACATTTTTTACGGCTCATTTTTTACTTGCTGTATTTTCTGGCTCTGCATATACTGCTGTTCAACTGATCCAAGTCCCTCTTTTCACTGCCGTGAGTACTGGAAGGGCGGAAAGGCGCCCAGTGTTTGGCATGACACTAAATTTCATAAACTCAAATCGCATCATCTGTCTTAAACTCTAAATCACTTGTAGCCTTTCCTGGTAAGTGAGATGGAAACTGGACTCATATTATCATATCATTAAGTCATTTAGGTAATTCGGCTTGTACTATCGAATATTCTATAAATATAGATAACATATTATCAGACATGGAACATTTATTCCTTTTTAAGTTTATAAAGATTAGAATTTTATAATAGATATATCAAATCACGTAATTTAAAATTCTTCAGTATGAGGGAGGAAAGAACTTTCACACGGTCACACATGTGTTAAAGTTTTATATATATACTCTATTACTTTCCATCATTAACGATAAAAACAAGTTAGAGATTTGGGGGAGAATCGAGTTTTATGTACAGCGTATAGTTCTGTATGAGCCACAGCCCATAAAACGTTCAGCCACGGCCTGGTGGTGGCCTGTCCTATAGCGGTGCCAGATGCACAATCATGGCTAACTATAACCTTAAATCAAATAAAAAAGGACTGACGCTAGAGGGCAGCAATTTGGTATGCTTGGTGATTGGAAGGTGGATGATCAACATAACAATTTGCAGCCCTTTAGCCTCAGTAGTTTTTACGATCTGAAGGCGGACAGAAAAGGGCGGACGGACAGACAAACAGTCATCTCAATAGTTTTCTTTTACAGAAAATTAAAAGTAGCTACTGCTACGATATCAGTTTCAGGAAGATCATAACTTCATTTAAAAACCTAGAAATCTTGTGTAGTCAGTGTGCTTGAAAAGTGAACTTGTTAATATTTTCCATTGCTGTATTATTGCATTCTGACTGAAAAGATAATGATTTATGTACGATAAGAAGTGGTGAAGAGAATTTTGTAATGAAAGGTTTTTATCACGGAATTATAAAGTAAGAAAAAAATGTCCGTAGTAAATTACGACAAATTCCTTACACTTCTTAATACCGGAAATCGAGAATCATGGTAATGTTACATTTCACATTATTAGTAGCTTATACGCATAGATTTATGATAGCAGTTCCCCGGAGAGCCGTTAGAGGGCACTACAACTCAAAGCTTCACTTTATTTAACGTCGCAGGTTTGAAACTTTCCTCTGCTGAGCTTCTAGATTCTGTGAAACAATGATGTATTTCAATCTTAAATTTCCAGGTGAATGTCAAAATTTGTCCAAATCGTACCTAATTATTTGTAATACCAGATAAACAAAGACACAGTCAGACGTCGGAACAAACCGTTTCCTTGCACGAATACAGAAACTAAGAATCGCTCACTCAGCTTTTCGAAAAAGGAAAGCAAAGAAGACGACGTCCAACTTTCCAGAGACGCCTCCCTCTCCGTCTCTAGATGGATGTCGGAAGAGAAACTCTGCTTAGCCGAAATCTCTCCATCTCATTCTTTCCCCGAGATTTGTCGAGGAGGAGAGGAGGAGGAGGAGGAGAGGAGGAGGAGGAGGAGGAGGAGGAGGAGGAGGAGGAGGAGGAGGAGGAGGAGGAGGAGCAGCAGCAGCAGCAGCTTCCTTTGGAGAGGTAGAAAAATGATCAAATATTTTTTGTCGAAGGAGGAGAATTTTTCTTTGAGAACCAATGTCTTCGTAGGTGTCGGAAATAACTCTAGTTATTTTTTATTATTATTATACGTTTTCATTTAGCTTGCTTTTTTGTCTGTTTGTTTGTTTGTCTGGGTCAAATCTTGCAATTCAATTTTAGACCTGTTCCCTTCGTCCCTACATGATCAGTAGGTCAGCAGTGACCTCTAGTGACCTTATAGTGACCTCTACCAGTGTCTCAGGATTTGAATGAATTGAATAACGCATTTTTCAACCTTCTGTGGCTCGAGAGGATCGAATAATATCATGTTTCAATTGTTTCGTTAGCTACAATAACTAAGTCGGTTTATAATTTCTCTATCATGAACTAAAAAGTATAAAATAAAGTAGAAATAAATAAATTTTAAACACGCTTCTATTAAGATCCACAAAAAAGTAAAATAATTTTTCTGAGGCACACCAAGATTTTCTTACAATGAATCGTCTACAAAAATAAAAGCATGGATGCCAAACAAGGAAGGAAATGCAACAGGGAATAAAAAGTAAATTTCCGTGTAGCATTTCCTTCTATGTTTGGCGACCACGCTTTTATTTTTGTAGATATGATTAATTGTAAGGAATTCCTGGCGTCTCAAAAAATTATTTTTAACTTTTCAACTTTTCATTTCATTTTAATGAAGTTTTTAAAATTTCTATTATTAGTCTCTCTCTCTCTCTCTCTCTCTCTCTCTCTCTCTCTCTCTCTCTCTATATATATATATATATATATATATATATATATATATATATATATATATATATATATATATATATATATTGTAATGAGATATGCTCTATAAACGTTAGCACTGCTTCTAGTTTTGAAAATATACCAAACTCCAGGTTTCATTTAAGTTTGTCTTTAAGTAATTAAAGACAAACCATTGACATTCGGTATAAAACATATCGTAAATCCCCCGGCTAAATCTCGCAGAAAAGCTTGCCCTTTGCCCTATGAATTGAATGACTCGATTTATTAATTTTCATTAGAAATACCTCAGATTATGCCACGAACCCAAATATACGATGTTCAGGGGACGTAAAGTGGGATCATCGTAACTTTCACAATGGGGTATTATTTGGCCGAGGCAGATTGAAATATTTAGCGGATGACCTGGTTTTTTGGCTTGAGTTTCCCCCGTGTGCGTTGTTTGGATGATTCGAGCCCTTGAAGATCTGATGCTCCAGACGCGTTCGGTTTGTTTCTTGAAGTGCCAGAAACGCTCAATAACGATGTTTTCTTGAATGATTCTAATGAGAGACGAAGCTTGCGTTGCCGTAGGAAAAAGACACGTCGGGTTTGTTTCTTGAAGTTATTCACTACTGAAAACGCTCACTAAACGATGATACTAAGTTGCTTGAAGAATCTCTTGCTTTCGTCGTCGTTGAAGAGTTCTTGTTGTTTTCTGAAGTCGCTCACTAAACGATGATACTAGGTTGCTTGAAGAATCTGCTCCTTTCGTCGTCGTTGACTTCTGATGATACACATTGTTAATTATTCTGGTTTTTCTTCGGAAGACGTTGTAGAGTTCTTCTGGTACGCTGCCACCATTATTAGGGCTGTTGCCTCGTATAATAAGGCGCCCTATGAGGTAATGTTAGACTTCCGATAATTGGAGTGTCTTGGGGTTTGTAGATCACTTACAAAGTTGGTATTATCTTCTTTGGTTATGACGACGATGTGTTAAACTCATGATGATTCGGCAATGATGTGAGGTTCTAGTAGAAACCACGAAGTACAAAAATACTTATATTCTCTGAGTTTACATGGTGAAGATCAAGTAGGATTGTACAGGTCTTCTAATGACGATAGCTTGATCGCTTCTGCCAATGATGATGGCTAATTCTATTCTGTTCTACATGATAAAGCTTAGATAAAGAGGTACAGGTCTGACTACCATCTCGGTTACAATCATAAAGGAAGCAGACAGTAGCTCGAACATACGAACATACAATCAGATGACATAGTTACTAATCACGTAGGCCGCTTGAGCTATAGGTCGCGGTAGTTGTCTCAAGCAGGAAGCTTGGACTAATGTTTCAAAACAAATGAATGAACACAAGTGACGGCATGTCATCTTAGCCTACATACTTTATCGTCTCTGGTCTGATCACATTCCTGCAAGCAATCTGGTTGACCTCCTTAGTTTTAGTCTTTTATATATATGGAATAACATTCCATATTTTTATTATATATATGGAATAACATTTCGTATTTTTATTATATATATGGAATAACATTCCATATTTTTATTATGTAATCACTTACATTGGCAAATCTTGTCACCATCAGAAGCTTCAAGATGCTATTCATGCTGCGTTCTGTCGTTCTTGATGCCATTAAGGTATCTGGAAACGGCAAATGATGAATTCCTCATTTGACAATCACATGGAGTATCACCCTCAATGATCTGCAGCACTTTCACTTCTTAAAAAGTTCAAGAACTCCTTTCTCATATTCTAAGTCTGATTGCAGATGGACAGGACTTTCCGTCGACAGCCGTCAACGGAAGTCCAGCAACGACATTTTATTGACAACTTGAGTTGTAACAACACGACCGTGAAACGAGGGAATACCTAGTTGCGTAGGTATCCAAAGCAGGTGCTATGGCCCAGTGGTAAAGAGCTCGGTTTACGTTAATAGGTCAGGGATAGTGCCCAGTGTATCGCCCATTATTCCACTGAGGCGTAAGTGATCACCAAAAGGCTAGGATTAGGGGTAGCAATGTCATGAACGATGAATTGCTGATAAACGGAAGACTATACCCTTTAATAGACAGTTCCTCATAAGGGGGAATAAGTATATATTATAATAATACACACACACGTGTATGCATGAGAAATGTTCGTTAAAAATAAATTCAATGTGATTAATGAATTTCCACGAAAATGCAGACCAGGAAAGATAAGGGACCGGCTCATATCGATGCGTAAGAACTGGATATTTCATTTAGGCCTTCAGAAAGTGGAGACCATTACAGAGGAATGAGAATGCTATCTTTAAAGCAAAAAAAAAAAAAAAAAAAAAGATTGGTGAAGTTCCGGTATATGTGGATTAACAAAGACAAATTTTGGCACACAATGAGATGAACATAAAGAGACAGAAACAAGAAATCATTGCAAAATTTCTGATCGATGATCAAAACAACAGAAATACCAGATTTGCCAATACTTGATAATCCTTGACAATCAGAACAAAGGTAGGCATAGTTACGAAATGTTACGAGATTTAAAATGCAGGAACTTCGTTTTTAGAATAGTTTGTTAAAGTTCACGACAGTTTTTTCTGAGAAATACCTCAAGTTCAAGATATCTACATTACTGAAATTGGGAGCATTTACACACACACACACACACACACACACACACACACACACACATATATATATATATATATATATATATATATATATATATATATATATATATATGATATATATATATATATATATATATATATATATATATAGGACGGTAAAAACTGTTCTGTTATAACAGAATTCCATCTAATAAAAGGAGGCCATAAAAACCACACCATATAGAGAGAAATACTATATTTCCAGAGGCTGCTGTCTCCCTCTTCAGGTAGATGAATGAGAAAAGTTACAGAAAAGGTGGTATTTATACCAAGAGGTCCATCCACAGGTAAGCCAATTTAGGTCACTCCCGCTGATAATCTTCCTTTAATCTTCTTAAGCGTCGGTTAAATGAAAACCTTGTCGATGACATCTGAGTCCCATGCTTCCTTTGAGATATTCATTACCTGCCTCTCTTTAATCAAGTCCGATTCCATCATTTGACTCTTGTACCGGCAGTTGCTGCTATAAATTATACATGACAAATTCCAGTTTATACTATGATATGTTCATTTATATGGTTGAAAATAGCTGAGTTCTGTTGTCTACACCTAACTGACCGTTTGTGCTGTATTAATCTTTGGGGAAGTGATTTTCTTGTAAATCCGATGTAAGATTGGTCACAGTCCAGGCATGGGATTTCGTAAACGCCTGTGTCCTTGGAGGATGTCTTTTGTTGGACGTTAATCAGGGATTTGGCTGCTAAGGTATTTGGGTAAGTAAATGCAAAAGGTTTAGATTTTCCGAGAGTCTGGGTCACTATCTTAATCCTGTCTAGGTGTGGAATTTTTATGTTATTGTTGGGTGTGTCTCTGGTCCTGTCTTGAGGGGGTTGGTAGAAAATTACGTTTGCTTTGTGAATTGTTTTCTCAATTATATGGTCAGGATACCTTAAAGCCGAAATTTGCTTATGAATTAGTTCAAATTTTTTCAGGAAATCTGGAGAACAAATTCGTAAGGCTCTTAAGAATATCTATACATATACTTTATATTTTATAATTATATCTATATTTCATTTTTATATTTAGATTTATACGTATTTAGATTTACATTTATATTTAGATTTAGATTTATTCTGCAAACATTATCAATTCTTTTTTATAAATTAAACGACAACCAAGCTTTCGACCATTGATCCTATTTCCTGTCAGCAGGAATAATTAACTTTAATAATGACAGCAAACATAAAGGAATAGTGGATTCAATGCAATGGTTAAAGAATAATAGGATAATATAGAACTTGACAAAACAACGAAACTGACGTAAAATTTTATGGTGAACGAAGACAATGCCGGTACAGAAATAATGAAAATAAGAATAAGAATAATGACTAAATAAAAGGTGGTACAAATAAAGATAATCATCAGACAAAAAAAAAAGTAATTTTGGCAAAGTAAAGCGCCAAAGAATAAGAAATGTACACACTTAAAATACACATACACCAGAGAACTAGGTCATACTTTCAATAATTTTTTTTAAATCTCCCAGTTTCATCGCAGCATACTCATTCAAATGCTTCAGCATATATCCCACAATCTGTAATTTCGAAATAGTTTCCCGTGCAACATGGGTGACGAAGCAGAAACCTTATTTATTTTTTAAATGACTCTACCATTACAAATCTGAGGAAATGTTGCAACATTTGCAACGGCAGTTTTAGTACTGAAAACACTTTTTCGAATTGGGATGGTATTAAAAAAATAACGATTCTTCAACTCCATTTACTTTTATTTTTCGTTTTAATAACTTTGAGTCGCGCTAAACGATTCACTTAATGAAATTACATAACCGAATGTCGATAACGATTAGATTTCTCCTCGATTTAACAGCTTTCGTTCCTTGCTGCTCTATACCTTCAACGATCAGGGCTTCAGATTTTATGAAATGAGATTTTCTGAAAGTGCTCTATCATAGTCGATGCTAAGAAGAGGTTTTTTTCTTAGAAACTGAAAATGTGCCGTTTTCTAAAGTCTATAAATCTTTGTTTATTAAACGAGACTTCTAATTCGTTATTTATTATTCAGTTAATCCGAAACGTGATTTTTCTCTCCTGAGCTGTGAATGATTCCTTCCTTATTTAACATTGAAAGTACCTACTCTTGAAAAGGGTTAACGAAATATAGCTTTAACTTCACGACAGGTCAATTTGTTTATAATGTGATCACTGCTTTTTTTATAATACAACGCAGATTTTAATTAATTTTCATTTTTTTAAATTCGGTATTTTTTACCGATAAGAAACTGAATATAAATTCGCGAAACTTTTGATTTTTCCAACGAATCTAGAGCGGAATTTTGATGCTGCATTAATAAAACAAAAATGCAAAGAGAGAAACAAAAACAATAAACTTATTTCAGCTCATACACACATATAGATGTCGCAATCATCTTTTGTACCGTGCTTCACAAGATAAGCTAGATTTTGCTCTCAAAATTAGAACTCGGCATGTCACGTTTTCTAGAACTATACGCGGCATTTATATTTTGTCTTATAAAATTTTCACTCCATACTTTCCAGTTTTTTTTTTCTCGGATAGTCTACCCAATTGCGAACCTTCATTATGAAGGATATAAAACAAAAAAGTTCCCAATTTCTTCACGTATTGATATCATACTTTAAGCTACAAATACCGATAAGTATCCAATTCGCAGTACTTCGGGAATATCATCGAATGGAAAGTATAACTGAATGGGAATTATAAATGATTGGGTACCTAAGTGACTCAAATGCTCGACAGTACGAATCAACAACTTCCAATTAACGTTCAAGACCATTCGGCTCTCAGGACAGGTGTATAAGTTAATGCAGACTCTACTGAAATGCTACGATGATGTGATAAAAATTCATAAAATTAGTCTATATATATATATATATATATATATATATATATATATATAAATAATATATATATATATATATATATATATATATATTATATATATATATATATATATATATATATATCTCCAACTTCTGGAGCTACAGCTCAAAGATCAATCCAAGGCAGGTCAGGGAAAGGCATTATCCATATGCATTTTATTAAAATATATGCCAACGTTTCATGAAGAAATAACCACTCTTTTAAACTATTTCAGGAACAACTGTTTTCCATCAAAACTATTCTTCACACAGTTAAATAGTATGTTGCATAAGAAGATGACGCCACCTACTCTATAATATACTGTCCCTAGAATGAATTTGTACGCGGCGTTCCCCTACATACAAGATGACAATTTCAGAAAGAAATTTCTAACCATCATCCAAAAGGAATTACCGGCCCCCAACCTGAAACTCATTCCGAAGAATCCCCGAACAATTGGCTCTCTCTTCAAGCTGAAAGACAAGCTCAGTCCTTTGTTTACACAACGTATAAGTATAGTGATGTTCAAATTCTCATGCGACTTGACTTCTTAGGATTTCGTTCAAATTTCACTATCTGGCAACCTAGCATGCTCCATATTTATCTATTATTTCAATGCAGAAACGCGATTATTTCATAAAATAAGGCTGCAACATGGTTCATAATAGTGAAATCTATCATGTATATCAAAATTGTAAGAAAATATTACGTTTATGCAAATTTAGGAAAAAACAGTGACGAAACATTTCCAAATGTTTCGTTCACCCAACGCCCATGCGTTCGACAAAACATTTTTTCAGCAAACGATTCAAAAGTTGAAATAAAAAAAAAAGGAAAATTGTTCATAACATTGTAATATATTCTGAGCTGTAACCAATAGTCCCATTCGATTATTTTACGCTTCGGCATTGGAAAACTAAGCAAAAAAAAAAAAATTAAAGTATTTATTTATAGTATACTCAAACGCATCCACGATATCAACGGGTAGGTGTGGCCTGTGCGTAATAACACAACCATTTGAGTGGGAGTGGCGGGAACAGGAATCACCTAGGTCCTAGACCTAGATAACCACGAGCAGAGACTTCAAGATCGGATAGGAATGCAATCATTGAATTATATGGAGCAAACATTTCCAAAACTGAAAATGCCCGTCGTCTTAGCTACACAGAGCGACAGTGCTTAGATGGCTGAAAAGGCACAGTGAAGGGCAAGGACTGACTAATCAACGAAGAGCTGGTCAACAGATTGACACATATCAAGGCATACGATATACCGTCGGTTGCGAGAAAGAGAGCTTGAGTGCAGAATCCCAGCACGAAACCCGTTTCTAAAGCCAGCTCACAAGGAACACCGACTTGGCTTTGCTCTACAGCATCTTCCCAGTGATAATCAGTTTTGGGAAAACATCATTTTTTGTGATGAAAAAACCTTCTGCAATGACCAACATGGGAGGCTTTATTGCTGGCGTTCACCAAATACAAGGTAATGCTGATGATTATGTGAGTGTTTCCTTTTTTTCATTTATATATACCTAACATAGTTATGAGATATAGGACTATCAACACTGGCTAGTAATTGTTAAATTGATCTTTAATCCTGCTATTCTTACTTTCAAGGATGAAAATAGTCTATCATGGTCAGTGTATTTTGTCAAAAAAAATATTATAATAATATTACCATTATGAATATAGAAATCGTCCATCGTAGGCCTAATTTGATACCAATTTCTCTAAGCATGTAGGTCTATTTTAGTCCATATATATGTATATATATATATATATTATATATATATATATATATATATATATATATATATGTATGTATTCCCCTCCTTATCCCCTAAACTACACAAACTGGGAACTCTTACCTGTTGCCAACGGTGCCCTGTCTGTAAGATGTCACGAGGCTTATTAAGACTGCGTAAATATAAAAAATACTATTTATTTCCCAAAGCAATTGGTTATAACAAAGAACAAAATGATTAACAAGTCATAATGGCATAAACACCCAAATCTACCCATAAAGAAACCAGTGAGATAACATTCTACCCCCTTGACTAAGGTTACACTCCCAAACCCAAAAGTGTCTTATTGATTGTCTCGTATTAGTCAGGTTAGAGAATCCCGTTTCTAATCAACCATGGAGTCGGACCCATCTATAATAAAGATAATAGGTATATAGACATCCCCACGTCACTCTTTTCAAAGTATTTACGTAAAGAGAGTATTTTCACACTTCTCTCTCTTTTTCCAAAAGGTAAAAGTTTTTCTAAGTTTTTATAGAATGCGTCCTCTTTTCGATGGGCGTTTTCTCCCGACACTCGGAGCAAACACTTGACCTAATCTCGTTCGCACAAAGAATGCGTCTTCCACAAGTACCCTGAACTAGTAGGCCTGTAATACGCGTACAAATGAATGTACATGCCTTACAAACGGGGGAACGATCTCTGAGTCAAGTTGCTTGTTCAGCAAATACCTTTTTCTCCAAGTGACCTTGCAGTGTACCACCTCTTGTTTCTAGGCGAGGAGAGCTATGTGACTTTACTATCATATATGACACTTTAAACATATTATTAGCCATTCCCCCTCTTTTCACCTCCTAGAGGAGCTCGGCTACCCCATGCTAGCTCCCGCCTAGCCACTAGATACACAAGCGTCTTACAATATATATAAAATCAAAGGCTGGCTCAAAAAAGAAAATAATGCACTCCCGTCGCACACCATATCGGCAACTAATGCACAATGTATCAATTTACCACATGACTTTGAGCCACCTCCGTTGCCGGAGCACTTGTGCTTTGTCGAATGCATAAAAGTTTAAGAACTCCAAGCACACAAATGGCGATCAGTATAGCGCCTAACATGATCATTACTATTGGTATAGTATAACGGTCATCGAAAAAAAAAAAAGGTTCATCTTCGCCACTATCTTCGAGCGGCGGGACTGTAACGGACTCCACTGTAGGCGGGATTCGAACCGCCTTATGGCTTCCATGTAGGTGACGGTGAAACACCTTGATTGACGAGTTGTAGACACGCCGACTATGTACCATGAAGAAGTCTGTAAGAATCCTGCAGGAACTGTCAGTCAAACAGCTGGGATCCCTGTAGAACGAGCGAATTGTTGTAGACGCAGGTCGAGTACGTAACCCAACTCGAAACAACTCAGCACGCGCCATTATTCAGCGTCTGCGACCCTCGTGAGTGTATCCAAACCACACCCCTCCGTCGCGAAACTGTAGATTCGCGTTTTCTACTGAAGTAACGTGGTCACCACCCCGTTATTCTATGCAAGTGCTACTCGCACCCGCCTCATCGAAGACTGTAGACTCCTGATTTATCCCAGAAATTATATCGAAGACATCTCATCCTTTGCCAAGGCAGTCCACAAATATGCCATTCGTGTGTATACTTGACTCAACCTCTGGTACTGTAGAACGAAGTCGTCTCCCTTGCCATCCTCACGTAGAGTTGGGAATTCTCCAAAGTCATTGTGTGTCCGTATTTAAAAGGTCTACATGGTCATAAAATAACTAAAGTCTTGTTTTACCCCACAAATACGTCACTAATTAATATATTAAATCTACTAATCAAATATTTTAAAAAAAATTCCTCGCTAAACCAAATATAATCTTTACCTACTGAATTCTCACAAATAATCCCATATCTGACAAACACACTATCAAAAGAGAACCCATAAAGTCTAACAGCAAAACACAAAACCCCCTTTATGGTTTATATAACTAGCCTCCATAAAATATAATGCCGAACACCCCGTTCTATCCAACTCACATACCCTGACAATTATATCTTCTATCTAAAAAGAAAAATGCTATTTAGAGCTTAACCCTCATTGCAACATGCTCTCGTAGAAAAGAAAAAAAAAAAAAAAAAAAAAAAGTAATACAACAATAATAAGTGAACCTTCCCCTCCCCATTACACAGCGCACATAAGAGAAAAGAAAAAGAAAACTATCTGTTGTTTAATCTTCTCGGACGACGTTAAGAAAAGAAAAAAAAAAACATATATAATTCAACATCTTTTCCCAAAACGGAATGTCTACCGTTACAGAATCTGCTAGCGCAGCAACCCTATCGACCAGAAAAGACCAGAAAAAAAAAAAAAAAAAAAAAAATCCCCTCACATGAAACGTTCTCGTGAAATGTCATAATCAGCATCTCCGAAAAAACTGTGCAAATCCGCGAGTAATCAATTCCAAAGGGAAGATTCGCAACCGGACTCCTTACAGCAACTTTAGCAAAAAAGAAACCCACCTATGAACACGTCAGGTGCTTCGCATTGCAGCATATTCAGACTCGCGACGCTAGAAACTCGTGACTCTCAAAAAAAAATGTTTAGTACTGAACTTCGTAAGCACACTCCGCAGAACCATCTCATTATACATAAACCATCGTCTTAATAATAACACCACTCAGGTGATATAAATAATTCCTCTACTTAATTACTGACCCCACGCCAAAAAGACCATCCCGTTTCTCAGCTAAAGCAAAAATTTGCCGAAAAATATTAACCCCGAAATCTTACCCCAAAACGCCGCAGATTTACATATAATAAGAGAAAAAAACATTAGAAGGAAATAAAGGAGAAGGAAAAAAAATATGAAGCCATTCTGTCAAATTACAAAAACAGATAACAAGGAAAAAAAGGAAAAATGAATGCAATTGCGCGATCATATATTAATTGCCACAACCAATTCTTTTCAATTTCGAGATATGTGTTAGCCTTGACTGACCTGTTCGTTCATTTAAAACTACAAACCTATTTCCAATTTTCTCTTCAATGACTTTAAAAGGACCTTCAAACTTCGGGCCTAGTTTGTAATTTAACTCATTTCTCACGTTAAGTTTTAAAAATACCTTATCACCGACATTGATCTTGGGATCAGATGATTTACTAATACTCTTCTGAACCATATCTCTGGTTGTGGATTCGAGATTACGGCTGAGACATGCGTGTCTCTCTCGCTGTGGATATCAGCGCTTCAACCGTATCCTCCCTCTGGTGGGGATGCGTAGTTTTAAAAACAATCAAATGTGCCTCGCGCTGGATAACCAAACAGATCTTCAAAAGGGGACATTTTAATTGAATCGCTAACCATGGTGTTAATGCTATGTCTAACAGCGTTAATATATCTGTCCCAATTTCTATCATTACCACCTACCGTTTTTCTGAGCGCTTCGAGCACTTTCCTGTTTGCTCGTTGGCACAACCCATTAGCCTCGGGTCTGTATGGAATAATTGTTACTTTCTGTATTCCCATGACTTCAGCTAAACACTCCAAGGTTTTGTTCACAAATTCCCTCCCATTGTCGGTTAATAGAACTTCGGGTGAACCATATCTGCAAACGATACCATTGAAAAACGCTATGGCTACTTCTTCGGCCGTTTTATGCTTAAGTGGGAAAATTTCTACTATCCTTGTAAGTTCATCTATTATCACTAGCAAGAACTTGTTCGAATATCTAGACTCACAAAAATTCCCTAAGACATCCATATGTAATCTCTGAAAAGGCCTACTCGGTATAGGATACGATCCTAATTTGCATGACTTGTCCTAGCAGGCTTACATGCGTTGCACACCGCACAATTCCTTACGAAATTTTCCACATCTTTACCCATATTTTTCCAAATGTATTTAGCACGAACCTCATCATATGTTTTTTCTATTCCCAAGTGAGGACTACCGAACCTGCAATGAACTATATCTAAAACCACTGGAATTAGGACTTTCGGAATTACGATCTGTGTCGTATCTCCTTTACTTTCACTGGTTCTCAACTTATATTTAATTTTCCTAACCAACAGATTTCCTTCTAACTCCAAACCCGAAAAAGCCAAGCTATAACGTTTCTTGACTAATTCTCCTCTCAGAAATGCTTTCGCATCTGCTAAAACCTCGTCTTCATCTTGCCTTAGCTCTATGAGAGGTATATCCCATTGTATGGCTTCGCTAGTGACCTGCGCGACTTGGAAACCTTCTGCGTCATGAAAACTTCTGCTGAGAGCATCAGCAACAACATTAAATTTGCCCTCTATATATTTGAGCTTTGCATCAAAATCTCTGATAGTTAGAAACCATCGAGCTCTTTTGGGAGACAAATCGGGTTTATTAAAAAGATCGAGTAATGGTTTGTTGTCTGTAAGAACTTCTACTTTATTCCCCATCAGTAACATTTTAAAATGAACTAAGCTCGACACTATTGGAAAGGCTTCCTTATCTATGGTGGCCATGGACTTCTCGTTGCTGCCTTTTGTCCTGAACTTCCTGCTATAAAAAGCTATAGGATGAAATTTCCCATCAAACTTTTGCATAAGGCATGCACCTATACCTTCCTGGCTTGCATCAGTCACTAATGTAAAAGGTTCCTTAAAATCTGGAAACTTCAAAACTGGGGGATTCATTAGCGCATCTTTAAGCTTTTGAAAACTCTCCACCTGGGGTTCCTTCCATTGAAATTGAACGTCTTCCTGCAACACATCAGTTAGGGGAGCTGCTATGTTAGAAAACCCTTTTACGAACCCCCTGAAAAAACCGGCAATACCCAAGAATGACTTAATTTCTTTCTTTGATCTGGGGGTACGAAAATTCACTATTGCTTTGACTTTATCGTCATTTACTCTAACCCTTCCTTAGATATGACGTGACCTAGATATGTGATCTGCTTTTTCAAGAACGAGCACTTGGCTAGCTTGATTTTCAACACCGCTAATCTAAGCCTCCTAAGTACTTCTGTAAGCACTTCCAGGTGTTGCGCGATCGTGTCCGTTGCGATCAGGATGTCATCCATATACACAAAAACATTTTTGCCCAATAACCCGTGTAAAACTGTGTTCACCAACCTGGTAAAAGTCATCGGACTGCCCGATAAACCGAAAGGCATTCGCGTAAATTCATAGTGTCCCTTGGGCACTGAAAAGGCGGTATATTCCTTACTACTCTCGCTGAGAGGGACCTGTAAGAAACCTTGCGCCAAATCAATTGAGCTATAAATATTATGTCCCCCAATTTCGACAAAAAGATCTGGTATGCACGCGACTGGATAGCGGTCAGGATCGTTTTTTTTTTTTTTTTCATTTAAACGTCTAAATCGATGCATACACGGACCGAACCGTCTTTCTTAGGTACCGCTATCAAGGGAATGTTGTAAGGAGACACGCTGGGTCTAATGATTCCTTCTTCTTCCCATCTATTAACCTCTTTCTCTACCTGTTCTCTGATTTTGAAAGGTATGCGATATGCAGGAATACAAATAGGTTTTGAGTTGCTCTCCAAATTTACCTTATGCTCTAACACATTAGTCAACCACAATTTATCACCTTGCAAGGCTACCGTATCCCCAAATTCTGCCAAGAGCCTGCTTATCGCTTCAACGTGTTCGTTATAATCCGCATTAGCCAAATGTTCTCTGAATGTTCGTTTCCTTGATTGTATTTCTGCCTCCGACAACTCAGGTTTCCCCTCTACGATAGCCACAGAACCACTATCACAATTCCAATTTTGGAAATCCACTATATATGTGTTTTTCTGGTACTATCTCCTAGCTGTATCATTACAGTTTAATAGCTCCACCCACGTAACCCCATTCTTGGATACACTGTTCACCGATACCGTGCTAACAACTCCTCTGAGCTTTTCGCTTTTTTCAATAACACACACATCTGTGGGTTTTCTCATTTCCCTCAATTTAACTTTTACCATAATCTTTGAACCTGGTAGTAACATAATATCTTATAATATCTTCAAATAAAACACCTCTATATTTGTGGTTAGTATCTCCCCTTGCCACCGCCTCATACAAATTACCACCCTCAGTATCATCCCCAGCATTGTTAGTATCAGAAATAACATCCATATTAGTATCATCACCAGCATTGTTAGTATCATTGTTACCACTATGAACTCTGATAGAACCTCCGTAATCATCTCCCATATCACCAACGAGTGTTTTAACATTACCTTTCCCCATAACACTCTTATCACCGCCATTAATACCACCGAGCACCTCTCTTCTTTCAATAACCTCCATGTCCTCCATTCTATTCACGTCCTCATATGGTATGAGATAACCCATTTTTCCTATTGTTATCCCATTAGCACCCGCATGGATCGAAATCTTGTGTCTTCTACAAGCAGGATGACCCAACAAGAATTTATTACCTAACGCAATTCCTTTTATTACCAAAAAAGGTTCTGTTAACACTCTGTCACCGAGAGCAAACTGTATTTGAACACAACCCAGGGTGTTTAATCTATGGGCTTGCACATCACACACCGTCTCCATTAAGGGCTGCAAAGGGTAATTGGAGAACATGGATTGATACAAATTATAGTCTATTAGATTTATTGATTCCCCGGTGTCTATAAAAACCGGGATATCCACATCCCCTACTGTTCCATAGACTATAGGCTTGGGCTCTGGGGCGTCCCCCACGAGACCACAATGGCATTTACCAATCACCTGTACCCTTTTTGTTGATCGGGCTTCCAAAAATTTCGCCGATCCCTTTGCCCTCTGGTTTGACCTGCCTGGGAAGTTCTCACATTATAATTACCAGAACTTTGAGGTGCAGGCCTCGCATCTCTCCGTATCTGAGACGGACAAGACTGCCAATAATGATCAGTACTTTTACACATTCCACAATATTTAACCCTACACAATTTCTTTGGATGTCCTGGTTTATTGCAGTTGAAACAACGCATCTGCTGTTGCTTTTGATCGATCGATCTTTTGTTATACTCAACTTTTGCACACAGACGATGAGGAGAAAGTTCCGTGTCTCTCTGTACTCTATCCCTCGGGCCTGTCCCGATAAAAATTGTGCTATCTACGGTGGAACATTTAGACCTGTGTTTATCTATTTGGGTATAAAGTAATTCTTCTTCTGAGGTAGGCTCAACCTTTTCATCACTACTATTACTCTCTTTTTTATATGTATAAGTACAACGACAATCTCCTATTCGTTCTTTCCAGGCTACGAAAGGAAAGTTGAAGTCTCCAGATAGGAGAATAGTCCAGTCCTTGTGATTTCTACATATATCATCCAATTTTTCTATTATTAAGTCAAACTCTTTAGTATTAGGAGGTCTATGTATTACTATGTTCATTAATTTTTCATATTCAAATTCTACCGCTATTAGTTCACATTCTGAGTTACTATATTTCTCATATATTTTTCCTTGTTTTTTGTCTTTCCCATATATTGCGGTTCCCCCTTGATTCCTATTTTTTTCTATCTGATCTATAAGTTTGGAACCCTTTTAGTTGATCATCATTCCCAGTCTCTTGGGAATACCAGGTTTCACTTATATTCATTATATCTATTTTCTTTTCAATTTGGGTTAATTCTTCTAAGTACTCTATTATTCTTTTTGAGTTACACGTAACTAAACCCTGCACATTCATCACTATGATGGTTTGCGTGTTTAATATTGGTAATAATAAGGATTTTCCCATGTCTCTTTCCTGTTCTGGTATGTTGTTCTTTTTTACATTTCCAGAAATTCTGACATTAAAAAATCCAACTTTTCCATAATATTTGATCTTCCTTCATCTGAAAGGGAGGGGTGGGACTTCCCTTCCTGCCCTGGACCCCTTCTCTCTTCTACCTCTCACAAGAGAGAGAGAGAGAAAGAAACAGAGACAGAGAAAGGAAGAAAGAAGGAAAGAGAGAGAGAGAGAGAGAGAGAGAGAGAGAGAGAGAGAGAGAGAGAGAGAGAGAGGGGAAAAGAAGCTAAGGACTGAAAGGGAGGGATGGGACCTCCCTTCCTACCTCTGTGAGAGGTAGGAAGAAAAGTAGTAGAAAGAGAAAAAGACAGAGAAAGGAAGAAAGAAGGAAAGACTGAGAGAGAGAGAGAGAGAGGAAAAGAAGCTAAGGACTGAAAGGGAGGGTTGGGACCTCCCTTCCTGGCCTGAGCCCCATCTTCTCTTCCTACCTCTCACAGAGAGAAGAAGAGAGAGTAAGAGACAGAGAAAGGAAGAAGGAAGGAAATAGAGAAAGAGAGAGGAAAAGAAGCTAAGGACTGAAAGGGAGGGGTGGGACCTCCCTTCCAGCCCGGAGCCTCTTCTCGTCTTCCTACCTCTCACAGAGAGACAGAGACAGAGAAAGGAATAAAGAAGGAAAGAGAGAGAGAGAGAGAGAGAGAGAGAGAGAGAGAGAGAGAGAAAGGAAGAAAGAAGGAAAGAGAGAGAGAGAGAGGAAAAGAAGCTAAGGACTGAAAGGGAGGGGTGGGACCTCCCTTCCTGCCCTGAGCACCTTCTCCTCTTCCTACCTCTCACAGAGAGAAGGAGAGAGAGAAAGAGACAGAGAAAGGAAGGAAGAAGGAAAGAGAGAGAGAGAAAGAGAGAGAGGAAAAGAAGCTAAGGACTGAAAGGGAGGGGTGGGACCTCCCTTCCTGCCCTGAGCCCCTTCTCCTCTTCCTACCTCTCACAGAGAGAAGGAGAGAGAGAAAGAGACAGAGAAAGGAAGAAAGAAGGAAAGAGAGAGAGAGGAAAAGAAGCTAAGGACTGGAAGTGAGGGGTGGGACCTCCCTTCCTGCCCTGAGCCCCTTCCCCTCTTCCTACCTCTCACAGAGAGAAGGAGAGAGAGAAAGAGACATAGAAAGGAAGAAAGAAGGAAAGAGAGAGAGATATAGAGGAAAAAAAGCTAAGGACTGAAAGGGAGGGGTGGGACCTCCCTTCTTGCCCTGAGCCCCTTCTCCTCTTCCTACCTCTCACAGAGAGAATAAGAAAGAGAAAGGGACAGAGAAAATAAGAAAGATGGATAGAGAGAGAGAGAGAGGAAAAGAAGCTAAGGACTGAAAGGGAGGGGTGGGACCTCCCTTCCTGCCCTGAGCCCCTTCTCCTCTTCCTCTCTCGTAGTAGCCATCTTGCTTGGTGAGACGTACCCGCGTGAAGTCAGATTAATCAACAGATATCACAAGTTTAACATACGACTAGAATTTGAGAAATATCTAGAAGTGTTCGTGAACTATCGGTGATAAGATTAGTGTGAAAATAGTAGGATAAAGCGTCTTCTAAGTTAGTTTATCAAGTGTAATACTATAAATCAGAACAAGATGGCAGTAAGTTCCAACTGCGGGAAGAGGTGGCGTAATTTGGCGTGTTTAGCAGATTCGCAATACGATGAGGTAGCAGGAAGGGAACTGGCATTTCTCATCTATGAAATCAGCAACAGTCCTAACCAAAAAGATACAAAAGCATTCATAGATATATTAGAAGGATATAATCCTTCAAACTGGAACAAATCTAATGAAAACATCTTGAAAATAATTGAAGAAGTTCCAAATAAAATCCAAGTGGTCAAGAGACTCATAAAGAAAATATACATAAACCAACATATTCCGACAAAGAAAATGAATAAGGTGAATCTTGTGAATATCCTAATTGATGCATTAGGAAAAAGAATGCCAAAAGCATGCAAACTGTGTAAGGTTTGGTAATGCATAGTCAATCCACAAAACCTAATCAGAAATGTGCTGCATGCAACATTCCGACCCATCCACAGTGCTGAGGGTAATACAAGATTTGAGAAAAGATACAAGAATTTTTTGTTCAACATGTCTATCATGGATAGACAATGTTATTAAATCAAGATTGAATGTACAAATAGTTGAGGATGAAGAAGAAGAGAAGAGAAGAAGAAGAAGAAAAAGAAGAAGAGGAAAACGGAAGATGAAGTAAACAAAAATGAAATGACAGAAAAAAATAAGGAAAAAAAACAAAGAACAAGATAAAAGTATGGATGCAGAGATACTCATTGATACTACATATGAGGCAATAAAGCAGCATACCTACGAAGAAATAAATTACGATATGACAACAGAAAAGCAAATCCCGAAGAGGCTCTACCCAGATCTACACAATGACGGGAAAGAGGAGGAATAGACAAGAAAGACAAATCTGCAACCTTTTTGAAAAGAGGGAATTCAGTTTTCAGATTTGGATGAAAGATGTTACTACAAAACATCCTAAGATATGTCAAAACTATGAAATATATGGTAAATGTGCATACTTAGATGGATATGGGGATGATTGCAGAGATCTGCATCCAAAAATATGTAAAAACAAAACCTAAAAGAAGGAAAAGGATGTAAGTTCGACAAAAAATGCAATATATATGCACCTGTAGCCATGAATCATAATCAAATAAATAACCAACCAAGTAATAAATCCAAAAATAAGAAAGAAACAAATAAAGAGAGAAATCAAGAATATCAGGTAAAAAAGAAGAGAAAAGCAAACCACCAATGAGATATGCAGAGGTGTCAGCAAAAAATTTCAAAGCATCAGCTCCGAAATTCTACTCAAGAGATAATAACTGTATTTATTATGCAAGAGGATATTGCAGGAAACGGAGAAAATTGCAGATTCAGACACAAATGAATAATTATGATGAAGGAAGATCAAATATTATGGAAAAGTTGGATTTTTTAATGTCAGAATTTCTGGAAATGAAAAAAAAGAAAAAAAACAACATACCAGAACAGGAAAGAGACATGGGAAAATCCTTATTACTACCATTATTAATGAAGGAGAAAAACACGCAAAACCATCATAGTGATGAATGCGCAGGGTTTAGTTACGAGTAACTCAAAAACAAAAGAAAAATAGAGTACTTAGAAGAACTAACCCAAAATGAAAAGAAAATAGATATAATGAATATAAGTGAAACCTGGTATTCCCAAGAGACTGGGAATGATGATCAAATAAAAGGGTTCCAAACTTATAGATCAGATAGAAAAAATAGGAATCAAGGGGGAACCGCAAATATATGGGAAGGAACAAAAACAAGGAAAAATATATGAGAAATATAGTAACTCAGAATGTGAACTAATAGCGGTAGAACTTTGAATCTGAAAAATTGATGAACATAGAATATATAGACCTCCTAATACTAAAGAGTTTGACTTAATAATTGAAAAATTGGTATGATATAGTAGAAAATCACAAGGACTGGGACTATTCTCCTATCTGGTGACTTCAACTTTCCTTTCGTAGAATGGAAAGAACGAATAGGAGATTGTGGTTGTACTTATACATATAAAAAAGAGAGTAATAGTAGTGCGAAGATAAGAGGCAATTTGAAAAGCTATTAGATATGCTACTAGAATACAACATTCACAAATAAATCACCTGCCAACAAGAAAGGAAATACTTTAGACCTAGTATTTTGTGAACGAGATGAATTAGTTAAAGAAATAAATAGTTTATAATGCGAGTATTTCAGACCATAATGTCATAGAATTAACAGTTCATTCCAAGCAAGTGAAAATAGAGATAAGCAAGAAATGAAAAAAGTGGGAAGGATATGGAAAATACAACTTCTACAGTAAAAATACATAAAAATGGTCAGAAATAATGAAAGAATTAAACAAAGATTGGGATAACATTTTCGTAAGTGATGACATAAGGGTATACGGAGATATTATATAAAATATTGGAGAAAATAGTGGAAAATAATATACCGAAGAAGAAAAGTAAACAAATCATCATTCATGCATACCAAGAGACAGAAGGATCTTGTTCCAGAAAAATCAGAAAGTGGAAAAAAGGTCTTGCAAAAGAAAAAAATGCATGGAAAGTTTATAGAACTAAAAAGTAAGATAGAAAATGCAGAACAAAAGATTATACAATCAAAAGAAAATGAAAACGGGACTTGGAAGAAAAAACCCTATTAAATATCAAGCAAAACCCCAAACTATTATACTCATATGCGAAGAAGATGAATAAAAGAAGAATAATGAAATAGGCCCTCTGAGAATTGAAGGGAGATTAACGAATGAAAAAAAGGAATTTGCAACATACTGGCAGAACGATATAAGAGAGAATTCACCCCTAGAATAGATAATGAAGATAATGATATAGAAGTAAGGGAAGAAAATAGTGAATATTTAGCTGACATAGAAATTAATGAAGCTGATATTGTGATGCAATTATGAAATTAAGAAAAATGGAGCTGCTGCAGGGCCGGAATGGAGTCCCTGCTATTTTGTTAAAGAAAGTAGTTCATTCTATCGCAAAGCCACTTGCAATCATTATTAAGACAAAGTGTAGATACAGGCAAGATTTATGATGAGCACAAATTACAGATTATCACCCCTACTTTCAAAAGTGGATCAAGACTAGAGGCAAGTAATTATAGGCCTGTGAGTCTAACATCACATATTATGAAAGTGTATGAAAGGGTAATGAAGAAAAATATTATGAAACATTGAATAAAAAATAATTTGTTTAATATAGGACAACACGGTTTCGTACCCGGAAAAAGTACACAAAACCCAACTGTTAGTCCACCGTGAGAACATATTCAAAAATATGAAAGCGGAAATGAAACAGATGTGGTTTATCTAGACTTTGCAAAAGCTTTGACAAGTAGACCATAATATATTAGCAAAGAAAATTAGAAAACACAATATCGTAGATAAAGTAGGAAGATGGTTAACAAGAATTTTTACACAACAGAAAACAGATAGTTATTACAAACGATGAGAAATCGGATGAAAACCAAGGTAATATCCGGTGTGCCACAAGGTACGGTGCTAGCTGCAATATTGTTTGTTATTATGATTGAAGACATAGACAGTAATGTTAAGGATTCGGTAGTGAGTAGTTTCGCTGATGACACAAGAATAAGTAGAGAAAATTACTTGTGATGAGATAGGAACGCTCTACAAAGAGACCTTAACAAAGTATATGATTGGGCAGAGTAAATAGGATGGTATTTAACTCTGATAAATTTGAATCAATAAATTATTGGAGACAGAGAATGGAAAGCTATATGCATATAGGGGACCTAATAATGAGACAATCACAAATAAGGAAGCAGTTAAAGACCTTGGTGTGATGATGAATAGGAACATGTTATGCAATGATCAAATAGCAATTCTGTTGGCAAAATGTAAAGCAAAAATGGGAATGTTGTTACGGCACTTCAAAACAAGAAAAGCTGAACACATGATTATGCTTTATAAAACATATGTTCGTATGTCCACTTGAATATTGCAATATGATATGGTACCCACACTATCAAAAGGATATTGCACAAATAGAGAGTGTACAAAGGTCCTTTACAGCTAGAATAGAAGAAGTTAAGGGACCTAGACTACTGGAAAGACTACAATCCTTAAAATTATATAGTCTAGAAAGGAGAAGAGAACGCTACATGATAATTCAGGCATGGAAACAGATAGAAGGAATAACAGAAAATGTCATGGAACTAAAAATATCAGAAAGAGCAAGCAGAGGTAGATTAATAGTGCCCAAAACTATACCAGGAAAAATAAGGAAAGCACACAGGACATTAATCCACTACGCACCAGCATCGATAATGCAGCGTCTATTCAATGCGTTGCCAGCTCATCTGAGGAATATATCAGGAGTGAGCGTAGATGTGTTTAAGAATAAGCTCGACAAATATCTAAACTGCATCCCAGACCATCCAAGATTGGAAGATGCAAAATATACCGGAAGATGTACTAGCAACTCTCTGGTAGACATTAGAGGCGCCTCACACTGAGGGACCTGGGGCAACCCGAACGAACTGTAAGGTCTGTAAGGTAAGGTCTACCTCTCACAGAGAGAAGGAGAGAGAGAAAGAGACATAGAAAGGAAGAAAGAAGGAAAGAGAGAGAGATATAGAGGAAAAGAAGCTAAGGACTGAAAGGGAGGGGTGGGACCTCCCTTCCTGCCCTGAGCCCCTTCTCCTCTTCCTACCTCTCACAGAGAGAATAAGAAAGAGAAAGGGACAGAGAAAATAAGAAAGATGGATAGAGAGAGAGAGAGAGGAAAAGAAGCTAAGGACTGAAAGGGAGGGGTGGGACCTCCCTTCCTGCCCTGAGCCCCTTCTCCTCTTCCTACCTCTCACAGAGAGAAGGAGAGAGAGAAAGAGACATAGAAAGGAAGAAAGAAGGAAAGAGAGAGAGATATAGAGGAAATGAAGCTAAGGACTGAAAGGGAGGGGTGGGACCTCCCTTCCTGCCCTGAGCCCCTTCTCCTCTTCCTACCTCTCACAGAGAGAATAAGAAAGAGAAAGGGACAGAGAAAATAAGAAAGATGGATAGAGAGAGAGAGAGAGGAAAAGAAGCTAAGGACTGAAAGGGAGGGGTGGGACCTCCCTTCCTGCCCTGAGCCCCTTCTCCTCTTCCAACCTCTCACAGAGAGAAGGAGAGAGAGAAAGAGACAGAGAAAGGAAGAAAGAAGGAAAGAGAGAGAGAGGAAAAGAAGCTAAGGACTGGAAGTGAGGGGTGGGACCTCCCTTCCTACCCTAAGCCCCATCTCCTCTTCCTACCTCTCACAGAGAGAATAAGAAAGAGAAAGGGACAGAGAAAATAAGAAAGATGGATAGAGAGAGAGAGAGAGAGGAAAAGAAGCTAAGGACTGAAAGGGAGGGGTGGGACCTCCCTTCCTGCCCTGAGCCCCTTCTCCTCTTCCTACCTCTCACAGAGAGAAGAAGAGAGAGAAAGAGACAGAAAAGGAAGAAGGAAGAAGAAGAAGAAGAAGAAGAGAGAGAGAGAGAGAGAGAGAGAGAGAGAGAGAGAGAGAGAGAGAGAGAGAAACTAAGGACTGAAAGGGAGGGGTGGGACCTGCCTTCCTGCCCTGAGCCCCTTCTCCTCTTCCTACCTCTCACAGAGAGAAGGGGAGAGAGAAAGAGACAGAGAAATGAAGAAAGAAGGAAAGAGAGAGAGATAGGAGAAAAGAAGCTAAGGACTGAAGGGGAGGCGTGGGGCCTCCCTTTCTGCCCTAAGCCCCTTCTTCTCTTCCTATCTCTTGAAAAGAGAAGGAGAGAGAAAAATAGTCGGAGAAAAGAAGAAAGAAGGAAAGAGAGAGAGAGAGAGAGAGAGAGAGAGATAGAAGAAAAGAAGCCAAGGACTGAAAGGTAGGGGTGGGACCTCCCTTCCTGCCCTGAGCCCCTTCTCCTCTTCCTACCTCTCACAGAGAGAATAAGAAAGAGAAAGGGACAGAGAAAATAAGAAAGTGGATGAGAGAGAGAGAGAGAGAGAAAAAAGAAGCCAAGGACTGAAAGGGTGATGGGGTGGGACTTCCCTTCCTGCCCTGAGCCCCTTCTCCTCTTCCTACCTCTCACAGAGAGAAATAAGAAGAGAAAGGACAGACAAAAATAAGAAAGAATGGATGAAGAGAGAGAGAGAGAGAGAGAGAAAGAAGCCAAGGACTGAAAGGGAGGGGTGGGACCTCCCTTCCTGCCCTGAGCCCCTTCTCCTCTTCCTACCTCTCACAGAGAGAAGGAGAGAGAGAAAAAGACAGAGAAAGGAAGAAAGAAGGAAAGATAGAGAGAGGAAAAGAAGCTAAGGACTTAAAGGGAGGGGTGGGACCTCCCTTCCTGCCCTGAGCCCCTTCGCCTCTTCCTACCTCTCACGAGAGAGAAGAGAGAGAAAGACAGAGAAGAAAGAAAGAAGGAAAGAGAGAGAAGAGAGAGAGAGAGAGAGAGAGAGAGGAAAAGAAGGTAAGGGACTGAAAGGGAGGGGTGGGACCTCCCTTCCTGCCCTGAGCCCCTTCTCCTCTTCCTACCTCTCACAGAGAGAGGAGAGAGAGAAAGACACAGAGAAAGAGAAAAAGACTGAAAAGAGAGAGAGAGAGAGAGGAGGAGAGGTAAGGACTGAAATGGAGGGGTGGGACCTCCCTTCCTGCCCTGAGCCCCTTCTCCTCTTCCTACCTCTCCGAGAGAAGAGAGAGAGAAAAAGACAGAAAGGAAGAAAGAAGGAAAGAGAGAGAGAGGAAAAGAAGCTAAGGACTGGAAGTGAGGGGTGGGACCTCCCTTCCTGCCCTGAGCCCCTTCTCCTCTTCCTACCTCTTACAGAGAGAAGGAAAGAGAGAAAGAGACATAGAAAGGAAGAAAGAAGGAAAGAGAGAGAGATATAGAGGAAAAGAAGCTAAGGACTGAAAGGGAGGGGTGGGACCTCCCTTCCTGCCCTGAGCCCCTTCTCCTCTTCCTACCTCTCACAGAGAGAAGGAGAGAGAGAAAGAGACATAGAAAGAAACAAAGAAAAGGAAAGAGAGAGATATAGAAGAGCAAGCTAAGGACTGAAAGGGAGGGGTGGGACCTCCCTTCCTACCCTAAGCCCCATCTCCTCTTCCTACCTCTCACAGAGAGAATAAGAAAGAGAAAGGGACAGAGAAAATAAGAAAGATGAATAGAGAGAGAGAGAGAGAGAGAGAGGAAAAGAAGCTAAGGACTGAAAGGGAGGGGTGGGACCTCCCTTCCTGCCCTGAGCCCCTTCTCCTCTTCCTACCTCTCACAGAGAAGGAGAGAGAGAAAGAGACAGAGGAAGAAAGAGAGCGAGAGAGAGAGAGAGAGAGAGAGAGAGAGAGAGAGAGAGAGAGAGAGAAAAAAACTAGGACTGAAAGGGAGGGGGTGACTGCCTTCCTGCCCTGAGCCCCTTCTCCTCTTCCTACCTCTACTAGAGAAGAGAGAGAAAGAGACAGAGAAATGAAGAAAGAAGGAAAGAGAGAGAGATAGGAGAAAAGAAGCTAAGGACTGAAGGGGAGGCGTGGGACCTCCCTTCCTGCCCTGAGCCCCTTCTCCTCTTCCTACCTCTCACAGAGAGAAGAAGAGAGAGAAAGAGACAGAGAAAGGAAGAAAGAAGGAGAGAGAGAGAGAGAGAGAGAGAGAGAGAGAGAGAGAGAGAGAGAGAGAGAGAGAGAGAGAGAGAGGAAAAGAAGCTAAGGACTGAAAGGGAGGGGTGGGACCTCCCTTCCTGCCCTGAGCCCCTTCTCCTCTTCCTACCTCTCACAGAGAGAAGAGAGATAGAGAGAAGGAAGAAAATAGGAAGAGGAGAGAGAAGAGAGAGAGAGAGAGAGGAAAAGAAGCCTAAGGACTGAATGGAGGGGTGGGACCTCCTTCCTACCCTGAGCCCCTTCTCCTCTTCCTACCTCTCACAGAGAGAGAGAGAGAGAGACAGAGAAAGAAAGAAAGAAAGAAGAGGAGAGAGGAAAAGAAGCTAAGGACTGGAAGGGAGGGGTGGGACCTCCCTTCCTGCCCTGAGCCCCTTCTCCTCTTCCTACCTCTCACAGAGAATGAGAGGAGAAAGAGATAGAAAGGAAGAAGAAAGAGAGAAGTATAGAGAAAAGAAGCTAAGACTGAAAGGGAGGGGTGGGACCTCCCTTCCTGCCCTGAGCACCTCTCCTCTTCCTACCTCTCAGAGAGAAGGAGAAAGGAAAGAAAGACATAGAGAAAGAGAAGAAAGGAAAGGAGAGAGAGAAGGCGAACGACTGAAAATGGGCAGGGGTGGGAACCTCCTTCCTTCCCTGAGCCCCTTCTCCTCTTCCTACCTCTCACAGAGAAGGAGAAAGAGAAAAGAGACAGAGAAAGGAAGAAAGAAGGAAAGAGAGAGAGAGAGAGAGAGAGGAAAAGAAGCTAAGGACTTAAAGGGAGGGGTGGGACCTCCCTTCCTGCCCTGAGCCCCTTCTCTTCCTACCTCTCACAGAGAGAAGGAGAGAGAGAAAGAGACAGAGAAAGGAAGAAAGAAGGAAAGAGAGAGAGAGAGAGAGAGAGAGAGAGAGAGAGAGAGAGAGAGAGAGAGAGGAAAAGAAGCTAAGGACTGAAAGGGAGGGGTGGGACCTCCCTTCCTTCCGTGAGCCCCTTCTCCTCTTCCTACCTCTCACAGAGAGAAGGAGAAACAGTAAGAGACAGAGAAAAGAAGAAAGAAGGAAAGAGAGAGAGAGAGAGAGAGAGAGAGAGAGAGAGAGAGAGGAAAAGAAGCTAAGGACTGAAAGGGAGGGGTGGGACCTCCCTTCCTGCCCTGAGCCCCTTCTCCTCTTCCTACCTCTCACAGAGAGAAAGAGAGAGGAGAAAGAGACAGAGAAAGAGGAAAGAGAGGAAAGAGACCCCCCCTGAGAGAGAGAGAGAGAGGAGAAGAAGCTAAGGACTGAAATGGAGGGGTGGGACCTCCCTTCCTTACGTGAGCTCCTTCTTCTTTTCCTACCTCTCACAGAGAGAGAGAGAGAGAGAGAGAGAGAGAGAGAGAGAGAAGGAATGGCTCTCACATACCTTCATTCCCGTGAGGCCCTTCTATCTATTTGTGATTTACCAGCTTTCTCTGTTGAGTTGCAAAAATGATGAAATAAGATGCAAAGTACACAGGTGAATTCCGACTGACTGTTTGTTGGTGCTGTTCCATCGCGTTCAAGGGGGCGTTTTGATCTCTTTGGCCCAGTCTATGAGGTTGGCTGAAGGATGGGTGTTTGGGAGGTGGGGGGACCTCCCGTTTGCTGGAACCGGGTGGGGGAGCCCGGTTACAACAGACCAACACCCATCCCGAAGTCAACCCCATAGTATGGACCGAACAGATCGCAACGCCTCCGGAATACGACGCAGCAGCATCAACTCGCAACCAGTCAAAATTCTTCAGTTTTGGGTGCTTCTCTTGCTGTTTCTTCTTTGTTTCCTTTAATTTTCCTCCTTTTCATTTGCCTCCTTTTCATTCTTCCTCTTCGTCCTCTTCATCCCATTCTTCCTCTTCGTCCTCTTCATCCCATTCTTCTTCTTCGTCCTCTTCATCCTCTTCGTCCTCTTCATCCTCTTCGTCCTCTTCATCCTCTTCGTCCTCTTCATCACATTCTTCCTCTTCGTCCTCTTCATCACATTCTTCCTCTTCGTCCTCTTCCTCTTCTTCGTCCTCTTCATCACATTCTTCCTCTTCCTCAGACAGTTCATACTCATCTTCTTCTTCATCATCGGATTCATCGGGAAACTTGGGATCTTCGAACAGCTTATCCGCAACGTCCTTGACGAAGCCCCTGAGAGTGTCGTATTCTTCTCTTTCGTCAGCGTCACGTAGGATGTCGTTAGCGTAGTTGATCTTTTGCATCATTTCTTTCACTTGTTGTCGCTCTGCCTGAGGCCCCTGGAACTTATCAGGGTGGCTCTTGAGGGCCAGCTTCCTGTAGGCCCTTTCTATTTCCTTCAAAGCAGCATCCTCTGCAACGCCTAGGATGTCGTAGGGGCAGCCATGAAGTTCCATTCTTTCCAGGGTTTCGGCAGCTGCGATCAATTCTTCCACATCTTCTTGATCTTCATCTAGTTTCTCAAGATGGACCGTAGCTTCACCGTGTCTTCCAAGCAGCAAGAGACACAATGCCAGTCTTAACCTACAGTCATCTTGATCTTCGTCCTTATCCAGTACATCGAGGAAACAGTCACATGCTTCTTGCAGCCGTCCAAGCTTACAGAAGACGTTTCCTTTCATTCTGGCCAAGTCAACACGTACCTGCGGGAAAAAGGATTCCAGAGACTGGGCGTGTGTGATCCTTTCCAAAACAGCATCGATTTCACATTCGTCTATCATCGATGGAATCGAGTACCATATCTTCCGCTGCTCCAGAAACTCTTTTCCCTTGAGTGCCCTTTCGTGGTTAGGACATCGGTCTAGAACCTGAGTCAAGATCATTTCAGCTTTCTCTAACTCAGCATCAAAGGCACAAAGTAGAGCAGACTCCACCAGAACATCACAGTCATCTTGATACTCGGCAGGTAAACTGTCCAGTATTTTTTGGGCCTCTTCCACCATTCCTAGAGCTGTGTGGCATCTCAACTCCTTTACACGACAATCCAACACATTATCGTAGTCCTTTGTTATAATTCCCAGGAAAACAATTGCTGTCTGAAAATCTTCCATCTCAATACAGCGATCAGCCTCTGCCTCCAGGACTTTTCGTCGATGTACTTCTACCTGTGTACTTTTTTCTTCGGCCTCTTTGAGTCGCTTTTGTACCTGACTCAAGGTATCTTCCGCCACTTTCAGATTTCCTCTTACTTCCTTCAACTCAGTTTCTAGTGATTTCCTTGCGGCTCTTTCGCTCTGGAGGATTCCATTTTGATCTTGTCGTTTTGCGATCTTTTCTTTGAGGGCCTTGTTCTCTGCAACCAGAGCATTATTTTTATTCTTTTGTTTATTTGCTTTTAAATTACTCGTGTTTATGCCACTTCCCGCTCTCTCTCGTCTAATTTCTCCCTCAATTTTTCATTTTCTCGTTGAAGCTGCTGAACTCTCTCGTCCAGAATACGGACCTTCTTCTGAGCCTCATGAACATGATTTTTTCCGAGGTCACGATTCTTGGCAAGAGCAGATAATTCTTTCTGAGAGGTTCGCAACTTCTCTTCGAGTTGTGTGGTCACCTGTTTCAATTTTTTCCTTTCCGCTTCATGCGCCTTGACTTTCTCTTCCAGGTAACCACAATAAAAGTCATTGTCCGATGCTCGACTCTCCATTTCATCCAGTTTGTTTTTTCTTGTTTCCGCTCACACTCTTTGTCTCTATCTGCGAGTTGGTCCTTTAGAAGTGTCTACTTCCTCTCCTTTCCGGATTATGCGTCCTCATAGTCTGCATTTTTCTTTTCGTTTTCAGTTCGTTGACTAATTCATCATTCCTCTTGGTAAGAGCTTCCTCGTTTTTCTTTCCCTCGTCAATTTCACGAAGGAGACTAGAGTTTTCCTCCTTCAGAAGGGATATCATTTCGGTTGAATAGAAAACGTCATCTCGGGCAATTTGGTGAGACTTCCTTACCTCCAAGTACTTTGTATGTACATGTCCAAGAAGGCCTCCCAGAATAAGACCTATCGCATTTTTACCAATAAAGTATCCAAGGTTTTGGATAATATTTCCATTTACAAAAGATAACACTGATCCAGGACGGATCAGAGCCAATAAGTTGTTCACAAACAAGTTAACTTTACTAAGTGCAAACATGGTTATTTGTTATATACCCTTCTTGCAACCTGTTAAAAATGCTAGAAACAGAAAAAGCCACTGAAATTTGGGAATTCCAAAGAATCGTTATTTCGGCTCCAACACGATTCTTCATTCTTCAATAGATTCCTCACGGAGCCTTCGGAAGCACTTGGAGTCATTGAAGGCCCCATGGGATTGGAGGCTTCTGGAGGCGTCGACGGCTTCAAAGATCATGGCAATCAAGACGATTGTGAAGATGAGAAAATAAATGTCGTCGACGGGCGAGTAACTAAACAGGAAGTTAGAAATGTTATCATTTCAACTGCCGTTGATTATATCAGAAAAATAGAATGAAAAATAAACAATAAAAAAATAAATAACGAGTATTCAAGCTATTTTGACGAGATATGTAAATTTCTTTAGATCACTTGCGCGCGCGCACGCACGCACACACACACACACACACACACACACACACACACACACACACACATATATATATATATATATATATATATATATATATATATATATATATATATATATTCACACTTATTAAGCTTCGAATGTATAATATCCAGTTTGGGGGGGGATAGAAGCAATTTCTTTTTAGGGGGTTAGATATGTTTTTAAGAAAATCTAATTAGCCTGTGTTCGAACCCTATGTTATCTTAACCTCTGTGCCAAATTTCATATTCATCGGTTCACTGGTGTAGACATTCACTTGGAATGAGCAGACAAACAAACAGACGTGTCTTCTCATCTATTATATACATGTATATGCATATACTATAATATAGATATATACTATATATATATATAGTATATATATTTGCATAATTACATTTCATTTTTATATATATATCATATATATATATATATATTTACATATTTACATTTAATTTTATATATATATATATATATAGATATATATATATTATAATAATATATAGATAGATATATATATATATATATATATATATATATATATATATATATATATATATATATATATATATATACCATACATCCCTACATATCTGAAATGAAATGTAAATATGTAAACATATGTATATATACCTATATATTTAGAGTAAAAGACCGACTCTTCCCTTTGATGACGTCTAATGTGGTATATAAATATACTTGTCCCATATGTGATATGGGAAATTATGTGGGATCCACGAAGCGTCTTTCTTAGGGTACGAGTCGATTCTCAATAAGAGGGTGGGAGCACAGAACGGGATGTCGCCTGTTCAACCCAGATGCATATAACATAAGAAACATCATTCCTTGCAATGTAAAACAAACATCGAATAACACAAAGATTTTTCTATAATTGGACAGGTCACAACTCTAAAGAACCTATTTATTTTTAGAGACGTTGAAACAAAATAAAACAACTAGTTCCGGTTTTAAATACCCAGTCCTCAGCTGTTCAGCTTTTTTTTATCTTGACTTTGTTGTTGTTCTTGACGCCTGTTATTGTTTACTTTTCGTTTTTGCTTTTAGTTTTACTCTTGACTTTGCTCTGGCAGGTTAGCTCCACTCTTCCTTTAGTTATTTATTTATTCCAACGTTTCATGATTCGTAAACACATTCATCAGGGAGATCTACAACAATAAAAAAATCAATATGTTAATATGGATAATTAAAAGAGCTATATACAAAACTTTATTTGAAAATCGGGCGGGGAAAACTGATAAAAACAGAATAATACTAAGATAGAATTGTTAAGAACAGAAAACGCACCCAAACACAGACGCACTTGGAAATATAATAGTAAAAACCAGACATACTTAAATACAGACACACTTAAAAACCACTGGAGGATAAGGACGCACTAGGAATAAAACATGCAAATATTTTCCCCAAAGAAAGGCAGAGCGTTAAGACAAATACAAGGGAAGGTAGGGAACAGCGGTTGTCTGACAGTTCAAAGAGGGAACTCGTTGTCTAATAACCTAATGTGTCAAGAATAAGCAGTTCTTGTGGGTTGTTTGTATACCAATAATCTTGAAATCTTCATAGCTGATTTCCGTCTTGCATTTAATGGTATGGTTGCGGGTGTGTATATATATATATATATATATATATATATATAATATATATATATATATATATATATATATATATATATATATATAATGTATGTTTGTATGCATGTATGTATTGCCAAAATTTGTCCAAATCGCCGAAATGTACAGAGGGGTCCTTCTGCGCCTCCAGATGAAAGTAAAAAGAAAAAGTCTCGCATTCACGAAATCGTTCCATCTTGTACTTTCCCCGAGATTTGTAAAGCCTTTACACAGAGGGAATGTCATGTGGAGCAAGAAAGGAGGAGGAGGAGGAGGAGGAGGAACTTTTGCTTTGGAGAGGTGACAAGAAAAAATGTCAAACGGCTATTTTGTCAATGAAGGAAAATTTTTATTTTAGAACCAGTTGCTTTGTTTGATGGTCAGAAATAGCTCTCTCTCTCTCTCTCTCTCTCTCTCTCTCTCTCTCTCTCTCTCTCTCTCTCTCTCTCTCTCTTCTAAGTAATGAAATAATGCACTTTAAATATGAGCTTTGACTTTTTTCTAAGTTTTAAAACTGTGCCCTTAATACCTAGTTTCATTTACTTGAGTAATTAGAGACAAGCTGTTTACGTTGATCATGAAACGTTGTAAAAATACCATAACCAAATATCGCTGAAAAATTGGACCTTTACCCCAAGAGTGAAAGACTGATTTATTCATTTTTATTAGAGAAACGACTCGGATGGTGCCACTAACACACAATGGATGTCCGACGTGAGGCTTGGGAAAGGTTATGCGTAGATACGATATTCAAGAAAGATAAAGAAGGATCATAATAACTTTCTCAGTGGAGTAATATTTGGCCCAGACAGATTGAAATATCGGACCCGCTGCGTTTAGATATTTCCAGCCAAGTACGGCTGAGCAATATGGTAATATTTTAATGCGACTATTCTCGATTTAATTGAATGCAACGGTCGGACTAAAACCGCGGCGTCTGTTACAAAAGGAAAAATGAAAGAGAATTGGTTGCAGCTATTGTTGGACAAGCGTGACCAATCGGTGGTATGGGGGTGAGGGGTGACAGGTAGGAGGACCCCATCTATTGCGCAAAGTTGTTCGCCCTTTGTCTTCCTGGGTTTCTTTCGGGGTATTAATCAAGGTACACGGGGCTGCCACGCATGACATATCAATGTTCTACTGGCAGTCTCGGTATGATCATTATTTCTAACCTTACTTTGATTCATTTATTATATCGATTTCATCAAAATATCGTGATCAGGCATTTGGTTGGAATCATTTTATCTCAGCTATAATAAATCTCGCATCACTGCCTCACCCTTCAAAAGTAATCTTTGATTAAGGGAACTTTTTTGTCTTGCTATTCAGAGGCTCTTCAAAGAAATCGTGCATCGTTGGCGAAAGCTTTTTCGAAACATGACAACTTCCATTACCTAAATTAAATCTTCCGGTTTCATCGCAGAATATTATACAAATACTTCAACTTTTATTCCCACAAACTGAGAGAATGTTACTACAACATTTACTACATCATATTTAATATTAGAAAACTTTTTTTTAGAATTTAGCTGCTATTAAAATAATAAGTCTGAACTCCATTTACTGGATTATTTTTCCTCTTCATATTCTGAGTAATTCTGCAAGATTCAGTGTTTGAAGTTATTGACCTGAGGCCGATTACGAATAGTTTTCTCCCCGATTCAGCAGATTTCGTTCCTGGCAGCTGCTGATCGCCTTCGTCAGACGGTCATGACTTCAGATTTTCTGCAATTGCTGTATCATAGTCGATTCCAATAACAATGTTTCTCACACCTTTGCCTATTAAGAAAGTCTTGGATAAGTAAGGAGTCTATTCATTGTTTAATATCCAGCTAACAAATATGCAATTTCTCTTTCCTGAGCTGTTAACTTCCTCGTGGGTTCAACACAAGGAAATTTTTCCCTCTTGATTTAGATAATATTGGAAATACTCGGGGAAAATGTTAAGGAAATATCTTTAATTCCACGAATGATTCTTATATCATTCTAATCGCTATTTATTTATATCATGCCTGAAAGATTTCAGTGTTCACTCTTTAAAACTTGAACTTTTTTCCCAATACGAGAATCTGAATATAAACTCGTGAAACTTTTCATTTTTCCAACGAATCTCGAATGGAATTTTAATGCTTAATCAATATGGATAAATACACAAAAGTAAGAGAGAGAGAGAGAGAGAGAGAGAGAGAGAGAGAGAGAGAGAGAGAGAGAGAGAGAGAGAGAACGAAATGAATTTTAGCTCATGCATACATATAGCCATCGCCATGATTTTTTTTTTCTTCTTTTTTTTGACCTCGCTGGCACAGGATGGGTTACTTTTTTGCTTCCAAAATAGGAATTCCACAGGTCACGTTTCCCAAAACTATGCGCGTCATTTGTATTTTGTGGTATAAAACCTTCCTTTCCTACTTTCCTGTATTTTTTTTCGAATAATGGCCTTCTGTAATTATTTTTTCTTAATAATGGCTTTCTTGTATGTTAGATATAAAATTATCAAGTTCGGAATTTGCCTGAAGAAAATGAAACAACTTAAAAAACTTTGCTCAGTATAATACCAAAGAACACATGTAAGAAATGAGCCAAGTTTCTTCGGCGTAATCGAGTTTTCTGTACTGCGTATAATGCTGTATGAAACTCTTAGCCATGGCCCGGCAGTGGCTTATGTCGTTGGCACCTATAGCAGTACCAAACACACGATCATGACTAACTTTAAATAAAATAAAAACGACTCGGGCTAGAGGGCTGCAATTTGGTATGTTTGATGATTGGAGGGTGTATGATCACCATAGCAATTTGCAGCCCTCTAGCCTCAGTAGTTTTTAAGATGAATAGCCATCTCAATAGTTTTCTTTTACAAAAACCAAAAGTTGATAACGTCAAAAAAACAAAAACATTTTCTTTGAGTCTGACAGAACGTAGCAGAATACCCTTAAAAGGATAGTTATTGTACTGGTACTATTGCTAAAATAAAATAAAAAAATAAAACATCTCTGTGAAAACCTATAGAAACTTTCAAGTGTGTCACGACTGGTTAAAGACAGCCGAGGATACAGACAGTTAGTCACTTAAGTTTCCTCTGCCATGTTTCCTTCGAGGAAACCTCAGCATTTTCAGAAGGTATTTTCGAACCGCCTCAGCCGGAAGTAAATTCCCACAAGAGGCCGGGAGACTCCTGATTCCTTTCCCTCCCAAAACTGTTATTTATCTGGAAGTGGGAAATCCTTTGATGGGAAGCTAAATTAAGCTGAGAGAGAGAGACTAAAATCGTTGCGTCAAGTTTTTACGCTTGGCATTAATCATTGGTGTCCTAAGGCCAGGTATATGATTAATATTCTTGCACAATTAATTATGAAGACAATAAAAGACCCTGTCATTTTGAAATGTAGATATGCAAATGTAAAAACAGTGGTGCGATGTACTAAGGCGTGTTAAAGAGCGTATCTAAAAGTCTCCTATATAGATTTCGTACACGTTTATACCTTCCAGATGTGTTTAAAGGAATTTTTCGCATACCTCTTGTGGTCTTACAAATTAACTGGTATATATAATTCGCATTTGAAGTTATATTCTTTCCAATTTTTGCAAATATTGTTTTGTGTTCCATGCACTGATAATTTTATTAAGTTATTTTATAATTTTTATATTTCATAAGAGTAAAAGTTATTCCTTTTTCCATACACTGATCATAAATGTGTATCAATACTTGTGATTTTGTTTTCATTCAACTTATAACATTAAATTCTAAAATTCCCTTTTGGTTATTCCATTTAACGTAATACAATGAATTAAGAAATTCCATTAATATAATTTCGTATAACATAGTACATTAAACTTTAACATTTCGTTTAGAATTTAACATGTGACCAGAGAACCTTTCATGAACACACTCTGGAGGGAGATTCTGTAATCTATTTATGGTCGTTACGCGGGTTTAACTGGTAAAGAGCTGCAGGTATGAGAATTCACGCACAAATTGCGGAAGGTGATTCTCGAGGAATACTCGTTGCACTTCAGTGTAATTAAGCCATCAATGGAAGTGGTCAGGCATTGTCTTGCAGTTCCCTGGTGTGTCACTGTATGTCACGTTCATTTGCATACCTGCGGTAGCTGTCGACAGCTGCTGGAGACCTCGCAATGTTAGAGAGATTTGAACTGTATCATCGACGTAACAAAGGTTGCTTCGTGATAACATTTGGGGCATTTGTCTCATTAGGACGTAGAAATGGTAAGAGATTGCTACCTTGAGGAAGGCCGTTGGAGAAGCCGAATTATGGCAAATCTTTACCCCATTTGCTACACAAAATCTCCGTCCTTGTATTGACGGACTGACGTATGCCATTTTGCCCAGTTCGGAGGAAATGGGTTTCAAAAATAATTTTTACTATTATTTATTTTTTTTTTTCAGAATGTCTTGAGGAAAGTACTTTATTTTTGCCAATATCGTTTTTAATAAGTTGTGAAAGGACTGTGATACAAAAAATGAATGATTGGCTATTTTTATTAAGGGAAAATATTTATGCAAAACTATACGTCGCCTCGTGAAAATACACCTGTCACTGAAATTCGGGATACGTCACTGATATGTCACGTTCAAGAATTGCAACTTCACAGCTGGTCTATAGTGAACTTTCATCATACACTGTCATTCTAACAGGAAATTGATTATCAACGTTATCAACCTAAATAAATATTAGTATTGTAATATAGCGTTCAGTTCAGCATTAGCTTGTGATACTTGATGATACCAAAAACATTGCTGCATTAAGAACCAGCAATATAAAGTGAAATATATAAGAATGTACCTTCATTTCGAAGTCTCGAAAGGAACCTCAGATAGTTTGCGCTGTCAAATGTTTTCGTCACATCAACGAGCATTAGAAAACAGGAGATGCTGAGGATAGGTAAATAGTTCAGCAATTCTTTCAGGTTATACTACATGCAAGTATCGGGTGAGTGGTTAGCTTCAAATTCAGACTGGTTGTTTGAAGTGTGGAGAATGAGGGAAAGACCAAAGTTGCCTTTTCTGTTTCTTAAAGTCGTTTTCTTGTTATTATTGTTAGCATCTTTGTATTGTTATCCCTACTCTTTTGGGATCTTTCCTAGATAGTGACCCTAAGGGTTTTCGGTGGTCGTTGTCTAAGACTAATATTTCTTGGGGTCACTATCTTTGTAATATTTAGTCTTTTCTTTGTTTTTACGGTCATCCCCAACGGGCTTTTGCTAAACACGCCGCAGCGGTGGATATATATCTGGTTAAAACCCTAGGAGGATCATCTTTTGTATTGATGAATATGAACTTTATTCTTGTCTATCTGATTGCCTGCTTCCATTGAAGTTCGACCGTTCCTAGACATACCTTTCTATATCCTGTTGTGTTTGTTCAAGCTACGTAATCAATACCGCTACATTTGTTGGTCTTTGGGTTGGTAAGCTCCTAATTATTGAAAAATATTACAGCATCTCTACTGTCTCATGCAGTGAATTTTAATGAAAACGAATTAAAAGGTATTGCAGCATCTCTACTGTCTCTTGATGTGAATTCTAATAAAAAAAAAAAAGTTATCTGACATATCGCTACGATTTTGTGTGTGCTGCATATATCATTGCTGTTATTGATAGTGCTTATATCAAAGCGTGTTGAAAATTATTATTTTTGTCTTTTTTTTTATCCTTTACAGTTTTACCACAGCGAAATCTTACCGAGATCCAACTGTGAATCTCCCTCAGTAAATACTTCTCTTTGGCTCAGTTTAAAGCTGAGGTGTTTTTTCATGAAAGTCAAAGGCTTGAAGTCACGTTTTGAAGTTAAACGAAATGTTAAAATTTGATCGACTTTATAATATTTCCTCTTGTTTTCATATTAAACAAACGATAGTACTGTTAAATGAAATAACTATGAGAATCTATTATATTAACATTAATAGATCCCTAATGAATAAAAAAAGGAAAGCCACTCTTCTCTATTCATGGATTTTCATGCAACTTCTTTAACTGACATTTGAATGTGTTGAAATAAATACACTTTTTAGCACATACAAATTTTAAGTAATAAACTCTATAGTATTTGTTAATGAAGACTCTTAGACAATTCAATAAAGTGATACATAGGAAGGTAATATGAAGATTGAACCGAAAAAACTTTAGATAAAATTTAACGAAACATAGAAAAGAAGGACACTTTTCGAAAAAAAACTAAGAAAGACGACCCTAAAAAAAAAAACATATATATATATAATATATATATATATATATATATATATATATATATATATGTATATGTATGTATATATGTGTATGTATATATATATTTATCTACATATATATATATATATATATTATATATATATCTATATATATATACTATATAATAGTATATATATATATGTAGAGTAACACAAACTAAATCATAATCCCTCATATGGATAATTTACGAAAGATCTCACAAATCTTGGGATAATTTACGAAAGATCTCACAAATCTTGGGCCAACCCAACCCTTTCATCTTCGCTTATCCAGATACTTTGAGGAATTCCTCAATTGCCATTCAGTGGAAGCCAGTTTCTAAAGGCATAGGGATTTATAAAATCCCCTGTAGGGATTGTGATAAGTCATTTATGGTTTCACAGGAAAATCTTGCTCAAATAGGTTAACTCAACATAAGCACTCAGTTAGATATGGACAACATAGTTCGGCAATTTTCCATCACATAAGTAACACTAACCATACCATGGATTGGAACTCGTCCAGAATTTTATAAAAGAGCAGCTGTTTTTATGTAGAATCTTCACTGATAAAACAACAAGATAATAGGAAAAAACTTTCGAATGGAGCCTGGGACTCTGGCCGTATCAACGATATCTTCCTTAAGGCAACAATGAAGCGGAATAAGACAATTAACAGAGGTATACCCTAAGGGCATATCTCCCACTGTATATTTCGCCAATGAAACGTCTGTCATTCATTACTTGATAAGGGTGGAAATCAGTCCACCAAATTATAGTCGTTAGCTTTGAACCAAAGTGCTTTAATGTGCCTTTTATACTTGAGGTATACATACGTATATTTATAATTTTGTGTGTTTTGTGTGTGCGCGTTTAAGGAAATATGAAACCTGATGGATTTAAGTCTTCCATCCATAAAGGTCCCTAATTGGATACAATATCCGATGAAAAAAATTCAGGAAAATAGGAAGTCGTTTTTACAGAGCAGAATACATATGACGCGCATAGTTTTGGAAAACGCGACCCGTGGAATTCCTATTTTGAAAGTAAAAAAGTAACCCTCCCTGTTCCATCGAAGTATAAATATGATCACGACAGTTATATGAATGTTTTATCTGATATTCATTTTGTGTTCAACTCTCTCTCTCTCTCTCTCTCTCTCTCTCTCTCTCTCTCTCTCTCTCTCTCTCTCTCTGTTTTCATTTTTTTCTGATATTGATTCAGCAATAGAATTCCGTTTGAGATCCATTGATAAAATGAAAAGTTTTATGGCTTCCTATTTAGGTTATCGTATTGGGAAAATAGTTCAAATTTTACAAAGAATTTGTGCTTAGAATCTTTTTAACAAGAAATATATAAATTAATTAATGTATTTGTATGAAATTCCTCATTCGCGAAATAGAAAATTCATTTCTCTAGAATTTTTGCTTAAATAAGGAGGGAATCTTTTTTTGTGTGCTAAGGCTCTAACAGCACAAGAAAGAAAAATTGCCTTTTGTGTTGACCGAATAATAAATTAACTCCAGAGCAATTTTTGTGGCCTAGATAGCGCAACCTTTTAACATCGACTATGAAACAGCAATTTCAGAAAATCTGTAGCCGCTGTCTATCAAGGCATACAACTATTATATGAGTGAGAAAGTAGTTGTTATCGTCCTTCGGTGAAATACTTCGATAGTTGAGCAGTTTTGAATGACACTGGAGTCGAAGAATCGTTATTCTTAGCATCTAAATTTTAAAATGAATGTCCAGTGCTGAACAATAAAAAAATGCTTCGAAGTTTCTGTTTGAAACTCTCAGCCACGGCCCAGTGGTGGCCTGAGTTGTTGGCACCTATTGCGCTGCCAGATGCATGATCATGGCTAAATTTAACTTTAATAAAATAAAGACTAGTGAGGCTAAATGGCTGCAACTTAGTATTTTTGATGACTGGAGGGCGGATGATCAACTACTAATTTGCTCTCTCTAGCCCATTAGTAGTTAAGATTTGAGGGCAAACAGACAGGCAAAACAACCATCTCAATAGTTTTCTTTTACAGAAAACTAAAATGTAACAAATGTTGCAACATTTCCTCAGATTTGTAATGATGTATTCATAACAAAAGAGAATAAGCTCTCTGCTTCGTTACACGTGCTTCACGGGAAAACATATCGAAATTGTCAATTGTGGGAACGAATTCTGAAGCATTTTCATAAATATGGTACAATGAAATGGGACGATTTAATAAATGGTTTATATGATTCTATTCCTCTTTACCTCTTTAACCAAGTTCCATTTTATTCCTTGTAACTAATTATTATAGATATATCTAATTCTGATGACAAATAATTTATCATAATATGTATATATGCACACACACACACACAAATATATATATATATATATATATATATATATATATATATATATATGTATATGTATATGTATATGTATATATATATATATATATATATATATATATATATATATATATATATATATATATACATACATATACATATGTAATGATTTTATTTCTTAATGAAACTAAGCAATCCAGGGAGATATGAGTAATGAGACATAATACATACTCAAGCTAATACATAAACACATACAAATATATATATATATTATATATATATATATGTGTGTGTGTGTGTGTGTGTGTATGTACGTGTTAGTGTATTAGTTTGAGTATGTATTATTCCTCATTACTCATACCTACCTGTATCGTTTTGTTTCATTAAGAAATAACATAATTAGAATCAGTACGATTTATACAAATATCACACACAAACCCCAAAGCGACTACTAATACAAACAAAACTTTTAATTGTGACATTTAAACAAAGCCAGACATGAGGTCACAAGTAATTCCGAGAAGCCACGACATAACCTCGCCCTAGAAGTAAACAAACTCTGGTATACAAGGATGAACAGTTGTCTGAGAAATGTAGGATGTCAGCTAAGCTGTTCGAATTCCGTAATGACAATTACACTGGGAACGAATGGAATGACGGGGAGTCCGTAATTACTGTTATAATTATAAGAAGGTAGACTATCTTTATATATCAGTGAAAAGGGACGAGAACTTTTATTTAATAAAACGTAAGCACATTAAAAATGCAGAGACAAAGAGACAAGAGAAAGAGAGACCCAGAGACCTTACTGATAAAATCTGAAAATGTATCGCTACTTACTCTTGAAGGCAAAAGTCAAATTTCCTCTTTCTAAATACAATGCATATTTCAAATTTTGGTTTCATTTCACCGAGTAAAGGAAAAGCTGCTGAGAGAATTAGGTTGGTCTGTTTACAAGTTGCTAAAAATGACCAGTGTAGCTAGAACATTTTGTACATTGTTGTAACTCCTGACAAAGGAAAAAACGTGATGATTATGTGAACGAAGTTGTAGCCACGAAGAAAAAGTGAAACAATTAAGATGCTAAATACTTTAGTCTTATTACCATGATGATGATGTCTTGGTAATAAGACGAAAGTACTTTGCATCTAAATTGTTTCACTTTTTCTGCGTGGCTGTAACTTTGTTCGTATATCATCACGGTTTCACAGCTACATTGTTGCATCTTCAAGGCTGAGATACAGCGAGTTGACTATTAATAATTATTCATAAAAACATTTATCATAACACATATCTAAAAATCACTGCACTTAAAATATATACAAAAACACCATTGACACCAAAAGAATGACCTATCCAGACGGGAGCTAAAAGGAAACTGTTGAAACAAGGAGAGAGAAAGAAACAAACAAAAATGGCAAAAAAGTAAATAAAAGTAAACAAAAGGCACACCCGAACAACAAGGCAACGACATGACAAATAAGACCATCAAGCAATGAACAGTTGAGTAGATGATGTTTGGATGTTTAATGATGGGACAGTTAATTTTATCATTATGGACGCTAAGGTTGTTAAGTCGCTGATTTTCTGCGTTTGTCCTATTATTTGAAAATCTTTGTTGTTTATGGATGTTTTGCATAATTTCGAATGCTTCCTTATATTGGATTGTTCTGGGTTGGACAATCTGCTTCTGGTTCTATAACTAACTCCTCTATGGGCATCTATGTTTACCCTTAGCAGTCGTTTGGTATATCCAACGTAAATCCCTTGGTTACACCTTGGGCAAGTATACTTATAAACAACGTTGGATGTAAACAACGGACTAACTTTGTCCTTGAGCTTAAAGAAGGACCCGATGGTGCAAAGATTTTTTAGATTAATTTTAGATTCAAGGCAGGCAATTCCCTCTGAAGTAAATTTAAAATTTTTTTCCTAAAATAGTCATCATATAAGTAAAAGAACGTTGCAAACATTTTCATCTTTTGCACAGTATGGATAGCAGTGGGCATTTCCATGTTCTTATCTTAGAACTTCTTTAAGGCTCTGAAGAAGACCCTTCGAGGAAAACAATTGTTACTAAAGTAGTTAGCCAAGGAGGAGATAGAAATGGAGGAGGAGATAGAAATGGAGTTTAATTTAAAATTAAAATGACAGAAGCTATAGAAGTTCGTACCCAAATCTGTAAAAGTATCTTTTCTATAAATCCCTGGACGCCTGCATGTATGATTCCGAGAGCTATACAGCTCCAACGTTTGAGTGTGTGTGTGTGTGTGTATATATATATATACATATATATATATATATATATATATATATATATATATATATATATATATATATATATATATATATATATATATATATACTATATATATATATATATATATATATATACATATACAGCAAGTATAAAAGGCTCATTAAAAAACAATGGTTTAACGGTAAGGACTTTATTTCGGTGGACTGACTTCCACCCTTATCAAGTACTTCATAAAGGTGGAAGTCAGTCCACCGAAATTTAGTCCTTAGCATTAACCAGAGTGTTCTAATGGGCCTTTTATACATGAGACGTATCCCGTTTTAGCAGAAGGATTTATACATATCTATAGTGAGTGTGTGTGTGCGTGCGTGCGTGTATGAGAAAGGCAAGGCATCCTTGAATCTCCTCAAGAAGTTGAATTGCTGGAGAACATAGAGGATGGAACTGCCTGTGATCGCCAAGCGAGGATTTTGTCATTTATCAGTGCCAGAACGTTTACTGGGGTTAAGAAATCTAGAAAAATGACCATAAAGTATACCTACAATTTGGAGGCTTTAGATGTTGTCGAAATTCTTTGTAAAACAGAACTGGCCATTATAAGAAATAGGAGCTGACGATGTTCACGTAGCACACGGGAATAGACTTATTGGGAAGAAATGAATATTGGAAAAATAGGAGGTATTGCTTTCCTTTTGCAACATTTGTTTAGAGCTGTATGGTATACAAGCGTGAGGTTGCTCTTCAGTTTCGGAACTCCTCACTGCCCAGTGGAAAAAAAACAGAAATTATGCAATTTTGACTGACGATGACGAAGAGAGACGAGGGATGATGAACAGAGTTGAGAGATTTTAGACCCCCCCGAGAGAGAGAACGATGAGAGAAGAGAAGAGAGAGAGAGAGAGAGAGAGGAGGCAGGTAGTAGTTTTTAATCCAACACCAAAGACATTAGGGATTTTAGACTCATCCTTCACATAGTTCCTGAAAGTTGATCAAATTTTGAAGTAGCATTTGCCCATGATGCATGATTTCTTTCATTTAAGAAATCAAAGCAAGATTGAAATAAATTATTTCACCAACACTGCAAGTAGAATATTGATATGCCTTGTGCTTAGCTATCAGATAGGTGGCAGGGTATACCTGGATTAATATCTTGAAAGGAAACCAGGAAAACAAAGGACGAACAACACTGCGCAATGGAGGTGTCCCCCCCTCCCCCATGCCACTAATCCGTCACGCTTGTATAACAATATTTGCAGCCCAATCTCTTTTCCTTTTTTTTTTTTTTTTACAAAGGCCACGGTTTAGTCCGACCGTTGCATTCGGCTGAGTGGAGCTTAGTCGCATTGAGAGATAACCATTCACATGATATTACTCTGCCGTGCTTGGCTCGAATGATCTTAACGCACGTGAGGCTCATATTTCAACCTGTCTCGGCCAAATGATACTCCATTGTGGAAATTATTATCCCATTTTGCGTTCCCTTAATATCATAGTATATTTTCTTGGCCTTTCCAAAGCCTCACGTTGAACGTCCAGTGTAGGTTAATACCATAATCTGAGTTCCAGTATTTCTGCTAGATTTGGCAATGGTATTTTTGTAACACCTTATAACTAGTGTAAATGGTCCGTCTGTGATTAATGAAGTTTATTAAAACTGTTATTTGGTATATTTTCAAAACTCAGAAACATGAGAGAGAGAGAGAGAGAGAGAGAGAGAGAGAGAGAGAGAGAGAGAGATTGAAACCAGGGCTGTTTCAGCTCCTCTCACAGAGCCACTGGTTCTGAAAGAAAGAATCTGCTCACTTAACAAAAATAGCCGTTTGACATTTTTTTCTTCTCACCTCTCCAAAGAGAAATCTCCTCCTCCTCCTCCTCCTCCTCCTCCTCCTCCTCCTCCTCCTCCTCCTCCTCCTCCTCCTCATTCATTCTTCCTCTTCTTCTTCTTCTCAGTGCCTTTCTTTCTCTCTGTGGACAGGCTTGACAAATGTCAGGGAAAGAATGAGATGGAGACATTTCTGGTAAGCGAGAGTTTCTCCTGGACATTCATCTGGAGGCGCGGAAGAAGGCGTCTGGGCGTCTGGAGAGCTTGACGTCTCTTTCTTTGCTTTCGTTTCTCGAATCGCTGAAATGGGGTTTTCTTTGCTTCTGTATAGTGTAAGGAAGTGGCTCGTTTCCAGGTTGTGATTGTGTATCTGCGTTTGCCTGGAATTACAAATGCATGCGGAATTGAGACAGGAATTTAAACAAGCTCAGACAAAAGACATTCTGCTTTGTATGTATATCCATCAGTTAAGAAAATGGCAGATTTTATGAGTAAAATTGAAATAGGTCATACATCATATTATTGTTAAACAAGTAAAGAAAAGTTTCGAATTTTCAACATAAAATGAGGTGCAGATTTTGTTTTAGGGCCAACTAATGGCTCTGTGGGGAGCTATTATCATAAAATCTGTCATATGATATACTAGAATACAAAATATAATTTCAAAATACTTTTATTTGCATCATTATAATCACGTTATAGTATATATCCTTTAGCTCTGGGTATTTCTCTTACATAATCAGAATTCAAGATTAACTTGCCCATGATTTTGTACTCGATATTGGAAAACTAAAATAAAACATTTCCTTCAATTATTTCATAGTATTCCCTGTGATGATAATAATAGCTTCCTGTATTGCTCAATATCAGAATAATTGTTTTACAAACCTTTTAGTGAAAATGCAGCTACATTAGAATAGAAAATTTTCATAAGTTCAGTTTTTTCTGGCTTGAAAGTTCATAAGTTCAGTTTTTTTCTGCCTCTTTTCAAGCAAATTGACTACAACAAATTTTCATATCTCTGTTTGACAATAAATTCTGTATATTTACTGAATATATGAACATTATGGCAAATTATCTACCTTTTCTGCAAAGTTCAGAAGTGGTATATTGTTAAAGGCTATGGTCATGAGAAAGTTCAGATGTGGCAGAGGTTACAGATATGACAAGCTGTTATATGCTATCCAATCTCTCCTCTCTATATCTGTGGTTTCGACCTCGGTGGAAGCATCTAATCTAAGGGGTCAGTTGCCTTGATGCTTCTCCAACTATTCCTATCAAAGTCATCTTCTTCTGCTAAATCCTTCTCTAAATCCTCCTTCACTTGATCACTCCATCTGCTTCATATCGATCACCTACCCCTAGATTAGATAAGTGGTGGGGATGAAGATGAAGATGATGCTTCCACCGTGGTCGAAACCATAGATATAGGGAGGAGAGATTGGACAGTGTATAACAGCTAAACCAGTCTGTGACATGCACTGCCTGGCGCCATCGCTATGTAATGATTCCTATGTAAACAGTGGCGCAACCCACGCAATCTAATGGGAAACCCTATACTCTTTAAAACGTGTTTCCCTGGATGTCCGCCAAGACTGTCGAATGATTTATGCACCATTTACTATATACATCATGCAGAAATAAAAATATTTAAATTTGCTGTATAACTCCTCTACAATTATTGAGCCATAAGGTTTTGTAGATATGGTAACTACATTATGGTTATTTTCTAAGCCGTATTTAAAGATTGGTAAATTATCTTTGCAGCATTTCAAAAGGAGAATGTGTACTTATATATATATGCATGCATGTATATGTATATATATGACTGCAGCACATAGTAATTATTAGTAGATGGAAATTTTGCCATGTTATTTCTCTTAACAATGTTCATGTACCTTTATATTAGATTCCGTATTAACTTGTGTTTTATTTTTCAATAAATCTTTTAATGGAGCCCCTCTATTCATAAGAGAAACCTTTTCAAAATAATTTTATTTTTCTTTGTTGGAATAAATACTTTTATGCACAGTAGTGTTAAGTTTATCGTTCAAGAAATAATTACGTTCATCGTTATCAAGAAAAGTAACCTTAAAGTTAACTGGATTTTCAATGCTTTACCTTTTTCTATACAATCTTTATTCTTAAACAATACTATGCATAAAAGTATTTGCTTCAACAAAGAAGAATAAAATTCAAATAATTCTGAAAGGCTTTTAGTATGAATAGAGGGGCTACATTAGAAGATTTATTAAAAAATAAAACACAAGTTAATTCGGAATCTACTAATAGAAAGTCACTTCAAAATCGTTAGAGAAATAACATGGCAAAATATCCTTCTACTAATTACTATGCGCTGCAGTCTGCAGACATATAGTAACCATATATATAAATATATATATATATATATATATATATATATATATATACTATATATATATATATATATATTATATATATATATATATATATATATAGCTATGTAACATGACCTGTAATGCAACACATTTATTTACATTGTACAGTCTAAGTTAGGCTAGCCTTTAAGAATAACTTAGACTTTCATAGCTAGCCAAGACTTGAGCTGTATTTCAAAGACATGACTAGAAACATCAGCATTCCTGAAGGTTATCCCAAACTAGGTTACCTTTGCTAAACTAAGGTTAGGCTACCCTTGGTTATTTGATGATCAATCCTGGTAGACTGGCTAGTCAGTAAAGTTTACTTTTAAAGCTATAATGTAGTATAAATTTGAAGTATTAAGTAAAAATGGTAAAATTGAAGAGTAGCCTACTATGTGTGTGTGTTCTGGCAGATCAAATTCAGCAAAGTCCTCTGCATGTAAGGAGGTTTGAGGACTTATCGATGACATTGTAAATTGCATTATAATTCTTCATTAACACTTACAACTGCGGCAGGACCAGCGCTAGGCCTCTCGATACTACATTCATTCTAGTACTAGTAGTAGTTGGGAAAATTATCAGACTTAACCATGCCTACATGGTCTGACAGTAACCCTACATGCTCATTTATTAGGCTATGTGAATTTAATGACAAATAGGCTTCAGTGAAAATCTTCTTACATCATTCATTATTTTAATAGCTCAAAAAGCAGGTGTGCAGTTGACTGCAAGTTGACTGTGATCTAACACACATTTACTTTAGGTTGTTTCAACACTGTTTAAAGAATGTCATTGAATGGAAAATAGCACTGTCTAGTGAAAAATGATCCCCTGTACTAGTGTGATCCTGTTTCTGTATGGAACACAGTTGATGGCCCAGCACTGGAGTGGGTGCCATAAGTGGCTTTGTTGCTGCTGCTCTCTGCAGTCACTGCTGCTGCCAACTCTCAAAATCCTCACCTAACAGTGGCGCCTTAGGTGCGCATGATCGTCACTTGTCTGTCCAATCTCTCCCCTCTGTATCTATGGTCAAAAACCCATTCTTCTTCTTTATTCGTTATTTAATGTTGCATTGAAAACTGAATATTGTTTTTTTGAATGATGAGCATTATTCATTAACAATGGCATACTACCTCTCTTTTGAAATATATTGAAACCTTAAAATAAAATGGGTAAAACACGAAACGTTATTAATCCTCCCATATTGCGTATAAATAAATCAAAGAAGTGAAAGTTAGAAATGGAAAGAAATAACAAATGAATATTAATTATGACAGGGAGACTATACATTGCTTATAAGCGGAAGACTTCTGTATGCCATATTATCTTTTGTCATTTACTTTCTGTATTATGTTACTTTGTGTCACCTTTAGTTGATTTTTTTGTGTTCCAAGTTTATAACTACGTACACTATCAGACAATAAAAACGTGAAGTTTTAAAGCGAAAAACATGGTAATATGATCACGACCATCAACTATAAAAATCATTGTGTTGTTTAGTGTTTTCGTTCAGCCCCAAAAAATTATATTTCAAAATGCTGTTCTGACATGTTCAGGATTTGAGCCGTGGTGTTTTGTGTAGAAAACCGAATACCTTTCAAGCAGATCTTTCTCCCATAAGACCGTCCAGTCAGACAACCTTTACAAATGTCGTAGTATCAGGTCATTCATCCACGAAACTATTAAACCTGTTTCATTTTAGCCTTGTCCTCAT
>NC_087214.1:46452201-46457058 GCF_015104395.2 Macrobrachium nipponense
TTAAGACTTCCATACTCATTGGAGTGTCTTGGGGTTTGATGATAACTTACGAAGTCGGTATCTTCTTTGGTTATGACGACGGAGATGTGTTAAACTCATGACGATAGTTATAAGTTCATTCGATCTCTTTCTGATGTGAGGTTCTAGTAGAAAACAGAGTACAAAAATACATCTATTCTTCTGAGATGACAAGATGAAATCGTACAAGTCTTCTAATGACGATGGCTTGATCGTTTCTGCTCCACAATCTGGTTTACAAATCATAAAGGAAGCAGACAGTAGCTTGAACATACGAACATACACACAGATGACATAGATTACAAATCACGTAGGCCGTTTGAATTATAGGTCACGGTGGTCGCTTCAAGCAAGACGCTTGGGCTATAGTTTATAAAAAAATGAATGACCACAGGTGACGGCACTAGACACTGACTGATTATACACGTCATCGTAGCCTACTTTATTGTATACGTCATCTTAGCCTACTTCTCGTCTCTGGTCTGATCACATTCCTGCAAGCAATCTGGTTGACCTCTTGGGTCACTGGTTTTAATTAATCATAGTTTTAAGTTTATATATATATATATGGAATAACATTCCATATTTTTATTATGTAACACTTACACGTGTACCTTGATTAATACGCTGAAAGAAAACCTGTTAAACAAAGGACGAACAACAATGCGCAATGGATCCCATCCTTCACCCCCCGCCCCCACCCGCCCCACACCACAACTGATTGGTCATGTTTGCCCAACAATAGCTGCAATCGTTCACTTTCTTTTCTCTTTTCTTTTGTACCAGAGTCCCCTGGTTTTAGTCCGACCGTTGTATTCAATTGAATCGAGCTTAGTCGCATTAAAAGATAACCATCCATTTGATGTAGCTCTGCCGTGCATGACTGGAATTATCTTATCGCTTGCGGGTCGGAGATTTCAATCTGTCTGGGCCAAATAATACTCCATAGCGAGAATTATGATGATCCCACTTCACGTTCCCCGAATGAATATCGTATATTCGCGTAACCTTTCCAAAGCCTCATAATATTACTGAGTCGTTTAAAATAAGAGGATCAAAAAATAAATGTGACAACAAATTTATAACAATTCAGCAAGGAAAATAATTATGTATATTACTAAAGGTTAAAAAATATAAAAGTATGGTTTTCATTTTCTGTTGTTGTCTTCAAGACGACAGGCGATTATTCGGTTTTGTAATGTAGGTTGGAGTGATTGTGTCTTTTGATTAAAATGAAATGTTGTTGCTATAGACAGAAACACTGGGAAAAAAAAAGTATGATACATTCATTGCCCTATTATTATGCGATTTTTAAAATTATTTTTAACACAAAACTCTTTAAAAAAGAGAGGCAAACATTTTCTGTGAGAATTGGCTTGGGGTTTTTGTAACGTTTCCAAACTAATGTAAATGATCTATCCATAAATAAGCAAATGAAAAATGTTTTATGGTATATTGAATAATCGGAAACAATTCAGTGTTCATCTTGATTTAAATAAGATTATTTGATTACAATAATTTACAAGGATAAGAGTGAGTGAGAGAGAGAGAGAGAGAGAGAGAGAGAGAAAATGAAGCTATTTCTGATCCTCCTACAAAGCCACTAGTTCTTAAATAGATATTCTCCTCATATGACAAAAATAGCCCTTTGACATTTTTCCTTCTCTCCAAAGGACAACCTCCTCCTCCTCCTCCTCCTCAGCACCTTTCTTCCTCCAGGTGTCATTCCCTCCGTGGACAGTCTTGAGAAATCTCGGGAAAGAATGAGATGGAGAGGCTTCGTGTAGGAGAGAGTTTTTCTTCGGACATTCATCTGGAGGTGCAGAAGAAGGCCTCAGGGAACTTTGATGTCTCTCGCTCTGCTTTCGTTTCCCGATACATTGGGTCGGGGTTTCTTCGTTTCTGTAAAGAATGGTTTGTTCCTATATGTGGCAGTAGATTTGTGCTTATTTGGAATTACAAATACGTGGAAAATGAACAAAGAAGTTTCAACAAATTTAGACAGATTTTAACATTTACGCAAATGCCCTTAATAAAGAAAATGTGCAAATTTAATATTAGAATACATCCTCCTACATATTATTACACTAAGTCTTTAAACTTACTTAGGGAAAGTTTCGATTTTCGACATACGATAATGTGAAGATTTTGTTTTAGTGCCCTCTTAAGGCCGGGTATTCACGCTCAGGATGAGCGTTCACACGTAAAGAGTAGAACTGTCAGTCGGACAGTCCAAGGTGGTTATAAGTACGGTGGTTGCATGTGGAGTGAAGGAAATTGACTCGTCGGCATCTCTTGCCTGCTTAGGCCACACCCCCTTTACACCAAGGTTGTGCATTAACCGCAGGCTTGTAATTGTAATTTGATTGAAATGTAATTATTTACACATTTTTAAGGTAATTGTAATTGTACTTCTTTATATCTATTTAATATTAAGTTTAATTGCAATTGTAATTTGATAATAGGATTGGTAATTATAATTGTAACTGAAACTGACATAAAGCATGACGTAATTACTCAAAGCCTGACTGACGGAAATCTGTCTGCTAAACGGAAGAAGACGTCATACTGTTTTCTAGGCTTCAAGTTAGGCAATTATGACATCACCTGCGGAAATATTCCTTTGTAAGCAATGAAAATGCACAAATTTCTTTGTTTTTCTGATTTATTTGGCACACGACACAATAGTTTAGCTATGTTAAAATGGCAACATAGTTAAAAAGACCATCCTCCCACTTTTACTACTGAAAGCTGATGAGCATGGTATAAATGGGGAGGAGCTTAGTGACGTCACTGATAACTAGCAAATCAGGACAAAGAAGTAGTTTTCAAGTACAGCTTGGTTTTTATTGTCTTTTATTTTTTAATCATTGTCAGTCTCAGTATCGGAATATAACAAAAAATCTAAACTTTCCTTTAAGCTTGTGAAGGTTTTTATAATAGCAAAACTTTAAAAACAAACAGGTAAAAACCCTATTTTGGTTTGTACTACCATAGCGTTCAATGGGGATGACGCTACCTCTTTCTCTAGATACCTTGGGACAGTCAACTCGAGGTCATTGCCCTCATTTCTCGCTTAGCCTTTGTCGCGCCAACACTATATGGCAGCTATGGAAACTCCGCTGGTTGATCAGGAGTTGGAGCTACATAGATTAGCTCCTGCTATGGCAATTCGCTTCAAAATAGGAAAGAAGCAAAAAAGCGTAACAGAGCATTGTCTAAATATTGCCCTTTAAAGAGAGATGTCTATTCTCATACAATGTTAATGAATAAGGCTAAATTAGACTTAGGGGTTGGTTATTTATGAAATGGACTGTGAAGCCTACTTTCACTCATAACACCTTTCATGAAAAGGCAGGACACTGCCCTAGGCCTATGCCGAACTATTTTTATCACATGGAAATAGTTTTTGTTTATTATATGATTTGGACTCACGAATGGCAATTATGCAGGAAGGTGCTTACTGGGAGAGTGTTTATATCAAAACTAGCAATAATGAGAATTTTAGTGGTAATAAAGGACTTTATAAAACAGTTCCTCTATTTGCTCCATATTACCCAACAACAATATACTATGAAACAAGGATTGTTTACTCCTTGACGATCATTACGCAGTGTGAAGATTAGTGTTTCTTTTGTTTTGTTTTTTTCTACTTTTTTCTCTATTTGTAAATATTACGATGTATGTTTTGACTTCTGTGTACTTGAGTCTATAAAAGCACTTAAAAAGGGCCGGTGGAGGCCGAAACGGTAGAGCAACTTGAACAACTTTCTTCAATTTCCCTGTGGAGCAAATCGCATATATATATATATATATATATATTAGTATATATATATATATATATATATATATATATATATATATATTAGTCACTAAAGAAACTTGTAAATCTGTAATTCCCCATACCTGCTAATTACTAAATTTATAACCTTCTCTTGTACAACTTCATCCTCATCAGTCGCTCTTTAATGATTTAAAAGAGTGAAGAGTTTGCTTTTTATTTTATTATTTTTTTTATTAATTTCTTTGGCTCAGGACAATTTCATAGAAGGTTATAGTAATATCTATGGTACCTTACTCAATAACATCGGACAGAGAAATAGAGAAAAGGTGTGGGGAAGGGAAATGATGCTACTATTTAATTTCTGTTATACAGCTGATATTACAAGCATCAAAAAAGGCAAGCAGAGAGAGAGAGAGAGAGAGAAGAGAGAGAGAGAGAGAGAGAGAGAGAGAGAGAGATAGATTTATCCGGCAAACAAACATTATAATATGTATATCCTTCATTGTACAATTAAGCATGTCTTTTCATATTAGTTTTAGTTAACTAACTAACGTTATAAGTACTTTGTCATTAGTGAGGAAAATGCAGCTTTTGCAAATTTTTCCTAAGGGGAAAATCTTCTTCACAGTGAGAGAAACTTTAATGACGCTCACGCGTAACTTTAAAAAGAATGTTGTAAGAAAAATAAAAGAGGAAACTTTGAGCAGTTAATTACTCTCTCTCTCTCTCTCTCCCTCTCTCTCTCTCTCTCTCTCTCTCTCTCTCTCTCTCTCTCTCTCCCCATGATAGTTTTCAGACTGTAGATTTACATCACATTATAAAACTCAGTCCTTTTACACTCTGTCTCTCGCTCCATGATAGTTCTTAATTGATTATTATAATGCTTTCACGTCACAGTATAATAATGAATCCTCTCTCTCTCTCTCTCGCTCTCTCTCTCTCTCTCTCTCTCTCTGATCGTTCTCAATTGATTATTACTGTAGATTCACATCACAGTATAAAAATGGATCTCTCTCTCTCTCTCTCTCTCTCTCTCTCTCTCTCTCTCTCTCTGT
>NC_087214.1:46457558-46485058 GCF_015104395.2 Macrobrachium nipponense
GAAAACACTAGTGAATTCTTCAGGATGTCGGAACTAGACAAGTCATAACATTACCAAGCCTTATCATGAATTATTATCACATCACCGTGATTCATATAAATCACATATAAATTGGTACATATGTAAGGCCTAGGGTTTTTGATTAATAATGTATTGTCCATGTGTTCCCTTTGACCTATGGAATGTGGAGAACAGTGTAGAGGTAACGACCCGAGAGTAGCTGAACAATGAGATTCTAGGGGTGGCATGAGATAAAAATGCTTAGTTCGACAAGTCAATGTACTGAGTTTATGAACTCTTCTCAAAGTGCCTTTGTGAAACTGGATGCAGCTAGAATCGTGAGGCGCTAGCGAAGTGTGTATTCGTATGTGCGTGTGCGCCTCTTTCTGTTAAAAGAGTGTCATACCCAAGCCTATGGGAGATTTTGACAGAGGGTCTTCAAGTCACAGGCAAAGATGCCGTGGCGTTCGCCGGGGGAGTTTTTGTGACATAGTGTTTAAGCGTCCGGCTGTTTGGGTGAGTGTTGAGTTACTTTAGCCAGAGAGTGGCTTATTATTTCTGTTTGATTTGGCCTCTGTCTGTTAAACTTGTGTGTGTACTTACCGGGATGTGTTCTGTATCTTTGAAACAGATGGTTCTGGAGGAGAGGGACATAGAATTCCCAGAGGGGTGTAGACTTTTTTTGGTGACTAGACAATGTACTGTTTCGGGTTTTTTTGGGTTAGTCTGTAAGACTGGGTTACTTGATTGATTGATTTATTTATTCATTGTTAATAAACATTAATGTTATGACGCAACTCTCTCATTTTCATTACCTGTTAGAATGGAGAGAGGTGTCGGTGCTAGAGAGAGAGAGAGAGAGAGAGAGAGAGAGAGAGGCTGTGTGTGTAATGTTGTGTGTGGTTTGCCTTCCGTTTCGTGTCACACCCTTACCTTATGAATAATGGGGGGGAATCCCCCCATTAACAGTGGTGGCAGGCGGTGAAAAAGGTGTTATAAAAGAGTTTTTCTTTATGCCTAGGAACGTCAATGTAGAGATATGGGTGACCAGTTAGGGGTTATGACTTAGCGATAGTTTTCGAACAACAAAGCCTTTGTGGGATTGTGGAAAATCGTTAAACTTTAGTTTTCAGTTACTTAGTGAGAAAAAATGAGAAAATATCTATCTGTTAACTGTGCTAAAGGGAGGGAAGGATTTTTGTTGGACTCAGCATTTTTCCCAGGCAGTCAGCCTAGAAGCAGTGGGCGCTCTCAGTATGACTTCTGTGTGTGATGACGAGTGTATTCCGAGATGGCAGTGCGGGTGTTGTGTTTAGTGCCGCGTTTTGCGAGAATTTCGAGTTCTTGTTGTTCCCATTATGGAGTGGTGAGTGTTAAAACTATTGTTTATCAAAGGGAGAGGGTTTTTGTTTAAATATTTCAGGGTTATGGTATTGGCTCAAGAGGTCAACAATTTTTCTTGTCTTTGCCCCATAGTGACGTGTTTTCTTTATTTGCACGTGTTTATAATAGACGTATTCGTCTTTGTTTTAAACACATAAGAGTGTATTAAGATGTGTTTTTGCATGTGAACTATGCTTAGATAAGCATATCTGGCTTAGAGACAGAGCGACCACAATTTTACGGGCTCAGCACATTTCTGCAGAGAGGCGAGTTGCATTGCGAGGGTACTGGCATCCCTCGGGGGGATAGTTGCATGGAGGGTACTACTGGCCTCCCTAAGAGGGTATTGCGAGATGGGTACTAGTGTATACCTTGGGAAGGGGTCCTCAGACACTGTTCAAGGGGAGATGGGGGTACTACTGTGTATGCCTTGGGCTGTTCTGTCGCTTGACTGAGGGGTTGTTCTCAGGGGGGGAGAAATTTTTTTTTCTCAGTGTGGGTGAACTCCCCCTATTCCTTTTTTTTTTCTTTGTGTTGGGGTATGGGTTTGCCCTTGACATTGGATGCTAAGATATCAGCTGATTGATTAGTTGATGAAGTGAAACGCCCGTAGAGTCTTTTTTTTAGAAAAGATATTTTCTTTATCTTAGAGGAAGAGAAAAGGAAATAAAGAGAGAATTGAAATGCATTGTGTGGATATATGTTTTACTTGTGCCTTGGAAGACACAAATATAAGGGGGATACACAGATTATTTTTTTTATTGTGTTGGAGAAATTACTTTGAAGTGCCGAATGGTGTTGCCCGGTGCCGTGAATGGTGTATGCTGGAGAAATTGTGTGTCATAGGATTCAGCAATACTAGTGTATGCTATTTGAATTCACCCTTACTTGAGATCTTTGCAAGAGAATTATTGCTATGGAGAGTTATTATTATTATTATTGATAATCATTACACTTGAGATGTGTTACGGGAGGTTTGCTTAAGTATAATTATCATTACGGGAGACTTGTTTTGCGAGAGAGTTTTGAGATATTTCATGGGAGATTATTTAATAATTATTACAGATAATTATTCAAGGAGAATTATTACAAGGAATTAATGGGAGAAGTCTTGTGTTAATTAATTGTTGAGTTTTTGTAACTTTGGAGAATATTTCAGTGATTCACGGGGATGAGTTTTGCTGAATCTTGATGAATCTGACTGAATCTTGGTGAATTGTGGTGAAACTTGCTGAACTTTTGCTGAATTTTGTGCTGAATTTTTGGAGGATGAATAAGCATTAACATTGGTGATATTTTTTTTTTTTCGTACGGATACTAGTGATTTTGATGATAGCAGTTTTTTGGTGATTTTGTGATAATGATATTTCTGATACTGATTTTTTTTATACTAATACGTGGGCGTTTTAATGCTATCAAGGGTGGTAAAATCTTTTTTGAATATTGGGAGGAACTAATAACACATTATTTTTTTTTGTTTTCCTTTTTTTTTATTTTATGAGTTCAGCAGATAATTGCTTGACATCTAGGGAGTTACGGGAGATAGTGAACAAGGCCGTTGATTTTTCTTTTCTCCTTTTTTGGAAATTAGTCATCGCTGACACAAGTTTTCTTTATCATGGGTGAATTTGAATTTGTTTTTTTCTCTCCAGTTAGTGTGAATATTATCTCAGTTCATGACTTAGAGTCATTGTTCGGGAACGTGTTTGGGTTTCAGCTATTTGATTCTATAGAGAAATATATGGGAGAATTTCTTGCATGTTTTGGATGCATACGTAGTGGCACTACATTTTTTCTCTGGATATTTGTGTTCCAGAAATTGTGAGTTTTCTTGCACAATACCTTTGTTGTATTTGTGACAACTTTGTGAGAGATAGGAAACTTGGTTAAGTTTTCTAGTGGCCTATGCTGTAGTGCATATGGAGAAGTCTTGGCTAAGACACTGAGAATTTGGAATTCTGTTATAATGACTTGTGGCACATTAGTGATTTTTTCTAGAATTTTCTAGACAGTTTCATTTGCCGAGTTTTGCCTTTTTTTAGCAATTATGCTAAATGGAGAGTTTTTATAGTTTTTGACTATAACATTGAGTTATTCTCTGGAGAATTGGAGAGGTAATTGAGATATATTTGGAGTTATAATTGGAGGTATATATTATTTTGGAGTTATATTTTGAGATATAATATATTGGAGATATATTTTTGGCCATTTTTGATATTTGCCAATGGTGATGAGAGCTATGTTTAGTTCAATTATTTTGCAGCCATCTTTGTTGCAAATGGAGACACATATTTGGAGATTATGGGGCAATATTTGTGAGTGTGTGAGTTAGTTGCCTTGAGTGCACATTTCTTTGGAGGTAGGATTTCATTTTTTGATATTCCTTTTTGGAGATATATTTTTTGGAGCCTTATTTTGTTCCACATGGAGTTATTGGGGAAATAGAGGTAAATATTTTGTATTTGCCGAAATAGAGGTGATTATTCTCTATTCCTGGAGTGGTGGTTTTTTTTTATTTATGGCTATTGGAGAAATAAGAGAGAAATATAAGGGGGTTAGTTATTAACCAAATGGAGGAAATATTTTTATAACCGGAGTGGTGTTATTATTAATATGGTGTCTCATAATGGAGCTGGAATTAATCTTTGGCAGGTGACCCTTTTTTTTGTGGTTATGGGAGTTTGTTTTCTTGAGCCAAGAGGAGATTTCTGTGGTTCTCTTTTTTGGTTTCGTGACTATTTAGAGGCGAGTGTCATTACTGCATTACGAGTCATTTGGAGATGTGTGCATTTTTTATGTTCACAAGTGTATTATTTTTGGAGAAATATAATTTGGGGCAAAGTCATGTTGAGAGAATAAGTCTTTGAGACAAATGTTTGAACACATTAGTCATATACTGGAGTTAATTCTGTGAAATGTGTCTGTTAGACGTTTTTTTGAGAATCATGAGTTTCCAAACTTATGTGTCTGACTGGACAATTTTTATGCTACTATCTGAGCTTATGTCCGCAGGCGATTTTTCTGCTGACAAGAGATGTGATGAGCCGTGTGCTGACTTTTTTCCTCTGATGATGATAGATCAGAATTTTAGCAATGTCTGGAAATGTTGACAATAGCATTTCACGAAAGCGCATGGGTAAGAGTTTGCTCTCTGGCAAATTCCATAACTTTACATGGAGCATTTCTTGGGAAAAATGCGGGAGTTATGCATATTATACATGTATTATGTATTTTGTGATTGGGGAAATCTTCTTGTGATTATCCTTTTTTTTTTTATTATTATTTTTCTTCCTTTCCCTACGAGAGATTTAATTTGGGGATTGAGCTTAAGTTGCATTTCTTTTTTGGACGGGAGATTTGATTTTACCAGGAGATGTGATTTTTCTGGGGTTGTTACTTAAGTAAAGGGAGTTTGACATTAGGTCTTTTTGTAATTAATTGTATGAGCAGTAAAGGGGTTTTTGCTGTTAAAAATTGGAGATTTTTACTGATTTTGTGGGTTGTTCAAATATCACAGCTTGAGAGAACATTTTTTGGGTCTGGGTGTGTTACGTGATTTTTTTTTTTTTTTTCTCTGAGTTCATTACGATTTTTTCTTTTTTTTCTTATGAGCACATTCGAGTTTGAAATGTGAGTACCAGTGACTTGACTGATATACTAACTCACACCAAAAAAAAGTCGTTTCCCGACGCCAGCAAGACATCCACCAGCCGCGTGCAGAGAGGTTGCTGCCGTGTTGTCCAGGGTGATTACAAGAATTTCCACATGGGTGATCAAGAGAATTCTACAGCGTGTCTTTTGGGGATCTGCAGAAGCCGTGAGAAGTCTTCTACAATGAGGGAGGCATTCCGTCTTCCTACAGCTTCTTACAGTCTACTGTCTGTGCAGCTAATTACAGACAAGCGAAGAGGGATATTCATGCAGAAAAAATTAGAGAAAATGCATCTAGTGTTATTGGGAGATAAAGCGTGATAAGACTTTATTTTATAATGCCAGAGACGTGCAGTTTTTACTTGTATTTTATTTTAAGCCGGCCAGTGTGTTTTGTATTTTGCTAGGCGGGGGCTAGCATATGGGGTGGGCGAGCATCTGTAAGGCCTAGGGTTTTTGATTAATAATGTATTGTCCATGTGTTCCCTTTGACCTATGGAATGTGGAGAACAGTGTAGAGGTAACAACCCGAGAGTAGCTGAACAATGAGATTCTAGGGGTGGCATGAGATAAAAATGCTTAGTTCGACAAGTCAATGTACTGAGTTTATGAACTCCTCTCAAAGTGCCTTTGTGAAACTGGATGCAGCTAGAACCGCGAGGCGCTAGCGAAGTGTGTGTTTGTATGTGCGTGTGCGCCTCTTTCTGTTAAAAGAGTGTCATACCCAAGCCTATGGGAGATTTTGACAGAGGGTCTTCAAGTCACAGGCAAAGATGCCGTGGCGTTCGCCGGGGGAGTTTTTGTGACATAGTGTTTAAGTCTCCGGCTGTTTGGGTGAGTGTTGAGTTACTTTAGCCAGAGAGTGGCTTATTATCTGTTTGACATTTTTGTGATGATATCCAATATTTGGCCTCTGTCTGTTAAACTTGTGTTTGTACTTACCGGGATGAGTTCTGTATCTTTGAAACAGACGGTTCTGGAGGAGAGGGACAAAGAATTCCCAGAGGGGTGTAGACTTTTTTTGGTGACTAGACAATGTACTGTTTCGGGTTTTTTTGGGTTAGTCTGTAAGACTGGGTTACTTGATTGATTGATTTATTTATTCATTGTTAATAAACGTTAATGTTATGACGCAACTCTCTCATTTTCATTACCTGTTAGAATGGAGAGAGGTGTCAGTGCTAGAGAGAGAGAGAGAGGGAGAGAGGCTGTGTGTGTAATGTTGTGTGTGGTTTGCCTTCCGTTTCGTGTCACACGCTTACCTTATGAATAATGGGGGGGAATCCCCCCATTAACACATATATGAAAATATATCAATTCCGAGGTAGAGCAAATTAAATATTAAAGGACATTTGTAGCTCGAATGATTTATATGAATCACGGTGATGTGATAATAATTCCTAATATGGCTACATGCGTCAAACTTTTGAATTGGCTAACATGGTAGAGGGGGTTTCATATCGATTCTAATTACGAAAAAACCGAGTTCGACGGTGATTTGTAAGGTTAGAATCGATATACACTTATAGCCTCACTGTTAGCCGAATCGGTAACGTCAATGTCGGTCCTGATTTCGTGCCTGTCCATTGGACGGTGGTTCGATCCCATGAGGGGATGAAATTATTATAAACTAAAAAATTCCCCTTCGGTACATATGAAAATATATCAATTCCAAGGTAGAGCGAATTAGATATTAAAGGATATTTGTAGCTCGAAGGATTTATATGAATCCCAGTGATGTGATAATAATTCATAATATGGCTACGTGCGTCAAACGTTCAAATTGGCTAACATGGTAGAGGGGGTTTCATATCGATTTTAATTACGAAAAAACCGAGTTCGACGATGATTTGTAAGGTCAGAATTGATATAAACTTATAGCCTCACTGTTAGCCGAATCGGTAACGTCAATGTTGGTCCTGATTTTGTGCCTGTCCCTTGGACGGTGGTTTGATCCCATGAGGGGACGAAATTATTATCAACAAAAAAATTCCCCTTCGGTACATATATGAAAATATATCAATTCCGAGGTAGAGCAAATTAGATATTAAAGGACATTTGAAGCTCGAATGATTTATATGAATCACGGTGATGTGATAATAATTCATAATATGGCTACGTGCGTCAAACGTTCGAATTGGCTAACATGTTAGAGGGGGTTTCATACTGATTCTAATTACGAAAAAACCGAGTTCGACGGTGATTTGTAAGGTCAGAATCTTTATAAACTTATAGCCTCACTGTTAGCCAAATCAGTTATGTCAATGTCAGTACTGATTTTATGCCTGTCCGTTGGACGGTGGTTCAATCCCATGAGGGGATGAAATTATTATCAACAAAAAAATTCCCCTTCGGTACATATGTGAAAATATATCAATTCCGAGGTAGAGCGAATTAGATATTTATATGAATCATGGTGATGTGATAATAATTCATATATAAAATAATATTATATATATATATATATATATATTATATATATATAATATATATATATATATATATATATATATATATATATATATATATATATATATATATATAATATATATTATATATATATATACTTGTAGTGACAAGTATATCCAAAAAGGAGCAAAGAATTCAAGAAGTTAAGAGGCCATTGTGGCTATTACAGTTACATATATATATATATATATATATATATATATATATATATATTATATATATAGTATATATATATAATACATATATATATATATATATATATATATATATATATATATATATATGTATATATAAATATATAATATATATATATATATATATATATATATATATATATATAATATATAGTACTATACATCTATATATATAGATATACATATACAATATATATATATATATATATATATATATATATATATATATTATCTATATATATATATATATTAAATTATATATATATATATTATAAGGATATATATCTATATATATATATTTATATTATATATATTATATATATATATATATATATATATATATCAGTCTAAGGATCCACAATAATATTCTTGTTTATCAAGACGAAATATATTTGTAGAAATATATACAAAGTTTAGAGCTTCTGTCCATCCTTCTGTGAACTTGATCACTAACTTAATGAGACACAACAATGGTGAAGAAATAGAAATAAATATAAACAAACAAATATGATAAACGAGGTTAAAATATGCAAACAAGTCATTGGGTCGTATTCCTTTCCACAATTCTCTATGATCTTCGAGGCGGGATAAAACGCTGGTCTTCTTCCTGACTGAAATTTTGAGGGTCGTTATCCAAAAAGCTACTTTGTAGATCAGACTCTGGACACGCCTCTGAAGTTATTAATTCTGGCCCTTTTGCAAATCTCTTCACTCAAAAGAAATTTGTTCATTTGTTCATAATGCCAGTATTCCCCTCGAAGGTGTCATTTAAAGAGATGAGAGCCCCTTCAATAATCCTCCTAGTGGTCCAATCTTCACTCTTATAAGTTTGCCTCCCTTGAAGTTAATGGCATGATCAGAATCCTAAGTGTGCTTAGCAATGGAGCTGTAACATGTTCAAAAGCTGCAGAGGCAGTCCAAGTTGACCCCAAGGCCCAAGGTAGATTGTTAAGCGCGCTGTCACTGAGGGCACCGCTTAACCTTATCACGCCGAAATTTGGACTAAGCAACATGAAAAAAAAAGTTCAAGTCACATGGATTACGAATTATATCAATGCATAAAAGGGAACATATTCGTATAACCATTCGCAAACATTTCGACATGTAGTATGACATTAGAAATGAAAAAAAAGTTTAACACTACTTGGCAACATCACTTTGATTCTGAGAATCTGGACGATACAAAAAGAATAATTTCGCATGAGATTTGAGCATCACTGTACATGCTTGGGGAAATTCTGCATTTGGATATTTGCCAAGTAATTTTCTCTTTATAGTATCAACAATATATATATGTATATATATATATATATATATATACATATATATATATATATATATATATATATATATATATATATATATTCCTTTTTTCTTGTTAAGAAAAGTACTCACACTACACACTACTTGCTCTGTACTTTAGAATACACTTCAGTCTACACAATCTTGTATTATTCTAATTAATAATAAAGATGTTTTCATTCCCATACTCGTCCTTTTCCTAAATCCAAATTCGACCTCTACATTCCCAAAGGTCAGCGTAACTCAAAATCTGTGTCACGTTTAAGAACAAAAGCAATGTTTGCGAGTTACCCAGTGTAAATTGTTACGAAATGTTTTAATATGATAAGAAAATCTGGCGATGATTAATTTAGCATTGTTTAGGTCTGTAATGCTTTCAAATACTAAATAAAATAATTGAGAAAGTTTGATTTGGCAGCGCCACCTTCCACCTGCTCAGAACGACAAGAAGACTTGAAAATACAATAATTTTCCAGGTGTGTTGGATTCTAGGTACATATTTTCCGTCATAATCCTCATCTGTCATTTATAAATTTATACGAGCTTTCTTTATAAACTTATCTTCGTATTTATGTCAGTCTGCTAAGTAAAGGGCATCGAGTCGAAAGGCCTCGCAGAACTCCGTTTTACTGTTTGTTTGTTTGTTTGTATGGTGTTTTTACGTTGCATGGAACCAGTGGTTATTCAGCAACGGGACCAACAGCTTTACGTGACTTCCGAACCACGTCGAGATGTGTATTTCTATCACCAGAAATACACATCACTCACTCCTCAATGGAATGGCCGAGAATCGAACCCGCGACCACCGAGGTTAGAGGCAAACACCAAACCAACCACGCCACTGAGGCGCGAACTCCGTTTTACTTTCCTTCATTGCTTTTGCCTTTATTTATATACGTGTGTGTGCGTGTGTGAGTGTGTCTGCAAGCCTGTGTCTGTTCGTGGGTGCTTTACCCTTTCGCTTCAGTTGTGGTTTTAGATGGAAACGAAAGTGAAAACCCATATCAAATAAGAGAGAGAGAGAGAGAGAGAGAGAGAGAGAGAGAGAGAGAGAGAGAGAGTTAACTTCTTGCTTTTTCCTTCCTGTACATTTAACCTCATACCTCCGCCGAATCTCCCTAGAGCCTGACAAAACCAATAATGGAAGACCCGAATACGACCTGGTGTCCGAATGACCGAAAGGACTACGCCCAAAGGTGTGTGGGTGTTAGTGATGCAAAACAAAAGAAAAATGGAAGATGGCGGCACTGGTTTTCTTTAGCCCTGTTGGGTCTTTTCCAGATGTCTTCTCTATTCCAGGCTTTTTTCCCAGCAACTCTGTTCTTCCATTATGATGGATGAGCCTCCTTAAAACAGATCCTGGCAATGGATTCCTACAGATACAACGTCCCCGTAATGAGATCTGTCATGGACCGCACCCGGTCCTGCAGGATCTTACTGCCAAAAATAGAATGAGACTGGAATGACAGGCGGCAGCAGTGAAGACAAGCAAAGGAGGAAGCTCAAGAAAAGTAGAAAAATAACCTTAAAATTAGTTTATTATACAAAATATACAAAATGTACAAGTGAGTCAGGTCCAGTGACAAACAAAATAAACATACATAATTAATTAAATAATAAAGGCAGCAACAGTAATAATCCAATTAAGTGATTCTTGTACAATTCAACAAACAATTTCATAAGCAGCATGACTAATATAACAAAAGCAACATCATATATACAAAAGGACCACGGTATAAATGAAAAAGCAGTGAAATAACGATTACAATAAATGTAAAAACAGCAGCATAATAAATGAGAAACGAATGTTAATCACAGCAAATGCAAACACAAGCAACACACCACAAAAACAAACTCAAGAGTTGTCATGACAGTCACAGACGAACTCGATCGAGGCATCAAGACAGCCTCTGGCTGCAAAACAGGAACACATCCACAAAACAGTGGACCCCCGAATCGAGTCGTCGAAACAGCCGTTTGCTGCCGAATGAACAAATCCTTACACAGATGACCATGGTTAGATCATAGAAGCATACTCATACAGCCATCAGGGAAAATAGTCACATTAACGACGAGGAGGTCCTCCACCTCCTGCCGAAGCCAACAGGTAAGTAATACCTGTCACTCATCAGATGAGTCCCTGCTACTCTGCTGCCGAAATACTGCTATTCTCTGCTTCTCTGAACCAGACTTGCTGCTGCCCTAGACTTGACTAACTCAGTCAGAGTCACTGAGACTGAGGTAAACTCCTATGCAAAGGAAACCACGCACAGGTAACGAGGTAACAACGCACCAAAAGAGCTGTCAAACGATTGTTCCTTTACCAACAACCATTTACCCTTACAGGTTTTACTGTAGTTTCATTATTTGAAATTGTAACAGCATGGTGTGGCTTGTTTAATTGTTTCACCTTCCCTCTTGTGTTTTGTTTTGTTGAAGCGAGGAGACGTTTACCGCACAATTCTTTTCAAAAGTGGTTGGGTTCAGCACAGCAGCCAGACCAGATCTCAACAGCAGCAGGTATTGGTTACCTGTTGGTCACTACTGGTAGAGGATGAGAACACCAGTTGGTTCTTCAGCAGTTTGGGGTATTTGCTTGGAGTAGCAGTGTCTGCTATTATTTCAAATGCTCTGATGAAGGATGGATGGTGGCTGAAACATGGTCATCAGTGAAGTTCCTTGTGTGGCAGCAGCAAGACTGTTGTGACGTTCGTCTAGTTGGAGCATCTGTGGCTGTGAAGCAGTCTTGAGTTCGTCAGTGAATTCATCCTTTGTCATCTCAGATTGAGTGTGAATGCTACGGCTTATCTTTACTTCTGTTACAAAAGTCATTTATAGATTCACTGGCCTGCGCCGTTTTCAAGGTCTAACATATAATACCTGATTTTAGGCCGTTTTTTTTTTTTTTTTTTTTGTTTTTTTTTTTTTTTTTGCAATTAATCCAAAAAATCATGCTCATTTTACTCACTCAGATCAAGTTAATGAAATATTAGCACATTAAAAATATCCTAAATTCCAATCTATTTGTAGGTGAATGAAACAATATTGAAAATATTAGACCAATTTATTCACAGAAGGCTTACAAAATATTTTGAATAGACAGCAAAAAGAATATAATGAACTAAGGAAGCTACTTATGGATGAATGGTCTCTTCAGGGATTTCTGTTTGTGCTGAGCAGACTCCATTTTCCTCTTCAGGCACCAGCAGTAGTCAGCCAGAAAGTTGACATGCCATCGGACATGATAGCGTTCCTCCATAACACTGATATCTTGGTGAAAGCGCTCACCCTATTCTTCACTGAAGTCTCCACAATTCTCTGGAAAATAGTCCAGATGATACTGGAGGAAGTGCATTTTCACTAACATGCGCTCACCAAGTTGGCAGAAATTCTCCATTAACCACCTTCTGATACTGGGAACTTCTGTGGTTGCCAAGGAAGTTTGCAATGACTGACTTAAGGGGCAACCAGGCAGAGTTCAGCAGGATTCAGTGCATCACCAAAACTACCATCCTTGATGAGTTCCCTCATTTGAAGACCATCAAATATACCTGCCTTAAGTTTATCCATGCATTTTTGTTGAAACTTTTGACGGAGGAAAGCAAATCCTCTACCTTCCCTGTCCAATGCCTTTACAAATTACCAGAGCCATACACTTGCCCGACATCACAAACTAATGTGAAAACACCCAGAGCCATACTCTTACTCAAAACAAAAAACATGTCAATCATATTGTGAAAACACCCAGAGCCATACACTTGCTCACAACACAATAATAAAAAGCTCCTATACAAATTAGCTGGGCCATACACTTGCCCCACAAATAATGATATGAAAAACACCCAAATCCAGCAGTATAAACAATAATCAATTAAATAACTCTTGTAGCAAAAGTAAAGAAAAGCCGTAGCCTTCACACTCAGTCTCAGCTGAAAAAGGATGAATTCCCTGACAAACTCAAGACTTCATCACAGCCACAGATGCTCCAACCAGACGAACGTCACAACAGTCTTACTGCTGTCACACAGGGAACTCCACTGATGACCATGTTTCAGCCACCATCCATCCTTCATCAGAGCATTTGAACTGATAGCAGACACTTCTACTCCGAGCAAATACTCCAAATTACTAAAGAACCAACTGGTGTTCTCATTCTCTACCATTAGTGACTTAGAGGTAACCAATACCTGCTGCTGTCGAGATCTGGACTAGCTGGTGTGCTGAACCCAACTGCTTCTGAAAAGAATTGAGCGGCAACCGTCGCGTCGCCTCGCTTCAACAAAACAAAAACACAAGAGGGAAGTTGAAACAAACAAACATGCCACACCAGGATGCTATAATTCCAAATAATTAAACAACAGTAAAACTTCACAAGATCCCACAGAACGATTAACAAAGCAGCTTTCATGACTGTTGTCCCTGTTTTTACCTTAAATGAAATATGTTATTATATAATTATATTTGCACTATTATCACTCAATTTAATGTTTTGTTTCTGCTGGTAAGGAGAAAATTAAAGACTCAGGGTAGCATCATTTACAAATATAAAATCTACTGTCCAAAGCAGCAAGATGCCAAGGTCCTAAGTGAAATGCCGCGACTCATTGTTCTCCAATGTTTTATCTCCAACCTCTACTCATCCCCACTCTCCCTTACCAAGGTTCCAATCTAAGAAGATCTGGAGTTTCCAACTCTTCTGGTGGCTGCGGGTTCCAAACTACCACGATCATGCACTCTTCTCTCAGGGGTTGCGCGAAGGACGTGCCCCAGCCATCTCATCCCCCTTTTGTCATTATCTCTAATTTCTCTTGTGGTGTTATTTCTCACTCGATCCTACTGTCTGCCTCCAAATGTTCTCCTTAGTGCTTTATTCTCCAACTGTCAAAGCTCTCTATATAGTTTTATGAGCGTATCAAGATTCTTGTACGTATATTATAAATCCCTCCTAGACTTGGTCATTTCAGTTATTTAAAACAACAGAAACTTTCTACACGAGAGAGAGAGAGAGAGAGAGAGAGAGAGAGAGAGAGAGAGAGAGAGAGAGAGAGAGAGAGCGCAGAGAATATAGTGGAGAATTCCTGTCGCTCTTGCAAAAGAAGAATGTTGCAACCAGAGCAGCTGTTCACTTTCGAGCAATGGCACGCCATTCACGACAGATTGCAACTCTTTAAAATTCGTGTAGTACACGATTCAATAGTCGCATTTCCACTTTGGCTACGTTCTGACATTTTAAAATGTTTTGTTCCAGCATAGAAAAATCAGAACTGTTCTGTTTTCACTTAAAGCCTTGACTTCGTTTCTGTCCATATATGTCGTAGTTTGACGTCTGTGGAATCTCATGGCATTTGCAATAGAATAAAGTTGAACTTCAGTTGAACAATTAGACCTCAAACACTAATTGATGTCAAAGGTTAAAGTATTGAGAGGTGTTACAGAATAGGGGATGAAGGCACGCTTAGATGAACGCAGCCATATTTGGATTAGTATTAATTACGGTTATTACCATACACGAGTTGAAAAATTTACTTTCACTTATTAAGATATTTTTTCTTTAAAGTCTCGGATTTTCACTGGATTCTGCGCATCTGTTCGCATCTGCCTATCTTCTTGTCTTAATAAGCAGTCTCTTAGGATGCCATTTAATTTATTAAAGTGAAGAGAGAGAGAGAGAGAGAGAGAGAGAGAGAGAGAGAGAGAGAGAGAGAGAGAGAGAGAGAGAGAGATTTTGGATACATCTGCCTAATAGAATAAATTTTTAGAATACACATTTAAATCATGGATGAACGAATAAAGGGTATCTATTTCAGTGAAGTAAGCTTATAAGTAAAGTTATAAAAAATCAAAACTTGGTTTATGCAAATCTTCCTGACAAAGAGATTTCCTAAAGATGCTCTGAAACACCTTTATGGAGATAGTAGGAAACATAAACAAAGTCAGAAGACTTTTAGGAGTTAATTATTCTTCACGTCTAAGTTATACGTCCGTCTTGGAAACATCTTAATTCCTCAGCAGTAGGCGCCTCTCTCTCTCTCTCTCTCTCTCTCTCTCGTCATTTTATTTCTTATTTTAATTACATAATCTCAGATCTATAGTACTTCCACCATTCTCACATTTTCCCCCTCCCTCTCCCCAACCGTTTTTAATTTTCTGTAAAAGAAAACTATTGAGATGTCAGTCCGTCCATACTTTTTCTATCCGCCCTCAGATCTTCAAAATTACTAAGAAAAGAAAACTGTAAATTGGTATCTTGATCATCCACCCTTCAATCATCAAACGTACCAAATTCCAGCCCTCTAGCCTCAGTAGGATTGATTTAACTTTAGGAAAAAATTAGCCATGATCGTACGTCTGGGAACGCTATAGGTGTTACAAACACAGGCCACCACCGGGCCGTAGCGAAAAGTTTCATACAACATTATAGCTGTACAGAAAAACTCGATTGCTTGATTTTCTTCGTTAGTCTTAGATACTCTCAAAATCCGTTTGATTAAAAGAAGAAGAAAAAAACAAAAAAAAACAATACCGTTTTGCCTCAAAGGATTCTCAGTTGAAGACTCCAGACCCTTCTCACTCCGCTTCTCAGATCCTCCCTTGAGACGGAAGTCTTCCAGTGCAGGATTCCTCCCTCAGACGAACACACCCGAACCACAGCAAAGGAAAGACTCTCGGTTTGAAGAACTAGGGGTCGGGCGCTGGTGCAGGAGAGTCGAAATCGACCAATGAGAGTAGCGGGGAGTATATATAAACAAAAAATCAGTGAAGAGAGAGAGAGAAAGATGCATCGGTATTCGATGAGAATAATAATAATGAATAAGAAAAAAAAAAGTAAAAAATGCGCCAGAGCTTCCTCGACGCAATCGAGTTTTCTTTACAGTGTATACTGCTGTATGAAGCTCTCGATGTGCTGCGGTATGGAACTCACAGCTAAGACCGGGCAGCAATCAGTTGCTCCCCAGATGCGGTTCAGTGAAGTTGCGCCGGTGACGCCTCCGGAATTGCACTGGCGGTGTCAGACGAACGATCGTGGCTAACTTTAACCTAATATAAAATAAAACCTACTGAGGTTAGAGGGCTGCAATCGTTATGTTTGATGACTGGAGGGCGGATGATTCATCGTACCAATTATCAGCCATCTAGACTCAGTAGTTTTTAAGATCTGAGGAAGGAGAGAAAAAGTGCGGACGGACAGACAAATAGCCATTTCAATAGTTTCCTTTTACAGAAAAATAAATGTGAATAGGCGATAAAATATAAAATATTGCTTTGCTCACAAAATATTCTCTAACAAAAAGGAATTTCTTTGAATCGTATACCTTCTCTCAAACTTATATTTGGACATCTAAATAAAATGCACAATTTATGTTTTAGATGATGAGCCAATTATTACACACACACACACACATACCACACTTACCAATTTCACCGGTTAATTCTGTATCATTGAGATTCTAATCTCATTTTCTTTTGTACTTAATTTGCTTTAGTTATTTGGCTTTTTCTAAACAAAATATTAATCCAATTATCATCATTTAATATCATTATTGCTGATGTTTAAAAGCTAGATTTTCGCTTCGCCAAGGAAATTTTTATCCAACTGAAAAACTATCAGATAAAGGAAGAAGAAACGAACGCCCGCAGTACCTTTTTCATTGTCTTTCCCTGAACAGAAGAGGAGAGCGAGGGTAGTGACTGCTTCCAATGTCAATTTTCCACTTGATCTCCTTGACAAGTCATTGGCAGGCGAGTGCATGTCTACAAAAACCTCTACTACAAAGATTTGATTGATGGCTCTCCATTTCGCCACCTGGTTGAAAGCTCGACATTTTTATTTTTCTGGATTGAGAAACACAGTTCTCTCTTTCAGAGGGAACAATTGTTCCTCCTTTTCACGAATCGCTATGTGGATATGTCTTTCAGTGTGAATACACAAAAAGTCAGACTGCTGGGTTAGTTTATAAACGTGCTTAGTTTTCGTTGTAAATTTATGAACTCGTATATCATTAGATATTGTCCTTGATATGTAACCATAGAATATTTTAGAAACTTTGACCATATCTAGCTTTATGTTAGGCACCTATAGACATTATTATTTAAGGTTGCCTTCATTCAATTCATTTATAAAGATTCATGGGCTTGTATTTGTAAGTTTTATCTGTAATCATTACATCATTGTTGTAGTATATCTAAATATTGTTAATGCTATATTTCATAAATGTTTTGCTTTAGTAATTTCATGGATTCTAAGTCACCAAAGGACTGTGATTCCAATTTTGTGAAATTAACTTTCATTGGGAATCAAAAGCTGGAAACTGGAGCGGTTTCAATTATCCTTTATAGCACAAATACTCGTTATAAAAATAGTCAGTTTCCAAACTGACAGCTTATGTGATCCCAGTGTCCCATATCTACCTCAATTGGCTTTTTCTGGATCCATGATGCAGTTAAAGGATTTAAGAGATAACGGAAGCATTAGATCAGAAGTTTTCTGCTCTGAAAATACTTAGTTTAAATAGTAATAATAAAAAAAATAGTTCACCCGCAGAAAATGTCTTCCATTTTCCTAAAAGAGCGTCCATCTCCTTTTCCAGGGATTCAAAGTGTTTTCTGCTTTAATTTGTAGATGTATTTTATCAGTTCCAAACATATAAAGGTTCTCATTACCGGAAATAGAATAATTCAAAAATTCTTTTTTTGTTGCCTGAAACCTCATCGACCTTAGTTAATTTGTTAACATGGGCAATAAATCTCCATCGCTAATTGTGTGTAACATTTCCACTTAATAGACAAACTATTTATACGCTTTCTGACTGCAACAGAATTCTGCAAAACGACCAACATCAGTTGCAAATACTTTTAGAGAGTTCAAACTCAAATTAGAGCCCTTCAGCTGAATTTTCCCTTCAAACTAATGTGAAAATTACAAGTGCCAATCCACAAACTTTTTAAAGGTTATATTGTTATTGTTATTGTTATTGTTATTGTTATTGTTATTGTTATTGTTATTCTGGCAAGCCTCCAGCATTGGCTCGTGAGTACTTCATAAACTGCATCTTAGGCTTCTATGGATACTCCTAGTGTCTTTCATGTTATTTGTATTCACACCCTGATGTCTGCGTGTTTCATCTGTTCTATAACTCACTTTTTTTTCTCTTTTTACCATAATCAATCATATCTACTCATAAATACTTATATTAATCAACAGTGTCCTATGTTTTTCAATGTCCACATCAACGTTCTTTCCAACATCTTCCATATTCCAATTTCAATTATTACTTGACAATGCTCACCTTTTTTATTCTCAACTGATAATAGCAAATACTTTGGAAAAAAAAGTGTCTCTAGTTTCTGCAGTTTCTCGTTACATTTCCATGAATGTTGTATTCTCTACAAGTGTCAACCGTCCACACTTTCGCTGATTTTCTTATTCCTCAACTTGGTACTTTCAACAAAGGTCTTTCCTCTTAACTCCTTGTATTAGTTGTTCAGACTAGTAAATTTGTTAAAGCTTTTTACTTTGACCCTTTCTTCCATCCTGAAATTAATCCCTACTCCAAAACGTGAAACCATTCGGATCAAACTAAGTATCTTCGATTAAATTATAAAAAAAAAAATCACTTCTTGTTCTATAAAGTTTTTTCGTAGTTCGTATGCATCAGTAATAATAAAACCTTTCATAGAGAACCTCAAGGTATGTTATAAACCTAAATAAAACCTAAATGTCTTAGCTTCATGGTAAAAAAAAGTTATATGTAAAATCTTAAGGAGTTCCAGGAAAAGGCTTGTTTCCTAAGATTATATGTTTTTATTTCTGCGCTGACAAGTATTCATACGAACCCAAGTGAATTATTCACATCACAAAAAGAAAATGGAAATGCCTAAAAAGAAAAAACTCCAATATACCAACTCTCTTTATGGAAATTAATGCGGTTGTTGAATGAAAAAAAGAAGGTGGAAGCTGTTGAGACGACTGTGTGTGAAGTAATTGTGGAGGAAAAAGAAATTAATATAGAGATTAGTAGGCGTTAAAAACATGTGAACGTGGAAATTAGTAGAAGATACATATGTCTGTGTGTAGGCTATATGTGTGTGTGTTGGACTGCATAGCCACATTGCAAGCCGAAAACTAAAAGATGAGGATTATATGAATAAGGTCTTCTTTCCTCCACATCTATCCAGTACACTCCAGGTCTTCCTTTCCTCCTCCTTCCTAACATATCCGAATTGCACATATCTTTTCATCACCTTACTTTCCTTTATCCTCCGAACTTACAAACATGGACCAGACCAACCCAAAACACTTCAAACAACCCTTTGGTCTAAATTCAGCTTTTACTTCTCTGACTTATTCCACATGCATTTCTTTTTACGCCAAACTAGAGGTACTGCACAAACAATCATCTCCACAGTTTCCAACTTTTATTCATTCAACAACCACACTCATTTCCATAAAGGAGAGTTGGCTGAACAGAACTTTCTGTTGAACATTTATATTTCCTTTCCATGAAATGAACAAATTCCCCTATCGTTTATATGAATGTTAAAACAAACGCAGAAAGTTTTCCACCATCCAGAATAATATAGAATTGTAGGAAATACTGAATAAGGTTTTGGTAAACTTCTGTTTAGATTTTACCATATGACCATTGCCCCACAGCTAAGATAGTTTAGTACCTTGCTGTTCTCTTGATGTTGAAAATAGTGATTATTATTCATGTATGTGAATTGCCAGAAAACAACTGACGTCGAATAATGAAGTTGAACTTTTTATTTCTATTTTAGGGAAGACTTCAAGTTCTCTTTATTTTATGGTAGAAGCGAAAGTTTGATTAGAATAGCATCATAGTTTGGGGAGATGATTCGTTTTAGGATAGAAAAAAATTTATACAATAGCAAAATAAGTGAATTAATAAACAGAATCTCCTTAGTTTGAACAGCTAATGAAGTAAACGTCTTCAGAATAATGACTGATACAAGAAGTTAGAAGAAGAACCTTTGATGAAGGCACAAAGTTGTGGTATATGAAACCAATTTCCAAGGGACTGTTGAAGTTTAGACAACTGTGAGCAAATCAGGTTTTAAAAAAGTGAGTGAAATCAAGTTTTGGAAAACGTGATGAAAACTGTGAGCAAAGTAAAAATTTGAAAAAATTTTCAACAAATCAAGGTTGTCTGAAAAATGGAAAATCTATGGAGGTTGGAAACAATAGAAGCTGTTGATACTTATATGTATTTGGAAGTAAATATAAATTACCTTTTCTAAGAAGAGAAAAATAGGCGAGTTACAAAACAGGTGAAACAAGATAATAAATAATTGGGTGTGGAAAATAATTACAGGACTCTTGAAGCATCTATAGAAGCCCAGGATAATAATAATAATAATAATATATGAATGAATGGTTTACAACACGATAATTTACATATTTCTTTATCATAACTGTAGTTGACCGGAAGAATTCAACTCAAGTGCAATAATTTGAATCCATTTTGTCACAGTTTAACATCTCAAATCATTTACAACTGATGGCGCCAGTTTTACTGAATTCTATTTCAATAATGAATTCGTCTGTTACACAGAAATTGCGAATTCGGATTTAATGCCCATTTCATTAAACTGGACAAAGCCAATAGGTTTCGGGCAACCAAAAAAAAAAAAAAAAAACAAAAAAAAAAAAAAAAAAAAAGAATTTAAAACGATTTGGTTTTGGCCAATGAAAATCATTGTATGTTTGGAACTAATACATATATCGGAAAAAAAACTTTTTACATTTTTCGTAAAAAAAGATAAAAGTTTCGCAGGAAAATTAAAGGTATTTTTAGTGGAAGAAATAATCTTATGAAATGAAACCAAAGTATTTTGCTCTAACGCTTCAGTTATCTCTTGAGACATTCGCTCTGTGACGTGGATCCAGAAAAAAGACGATTTTAAGCTAAATATGGGGCACAGTACCCCGTAAACAAACAGTTGGGAAAACTGACTCGACTTTTATAATGGGTATTTGAGCTTCAAATGACGCCTGAAATTGCTCCAGTTTCCTATCTTTTATTTGAATATTGTGGGAGTTCGACTAAGAATTTTTGATTTATAGTCTCTAGAAACTTCAAAATCTATAAAATTTTGAAATTAATCTGCAATTAAATATGGCATGCATAAACAATCAGACGTACCGAAACTATGATATTATGAAAAGATACAGGACTTAAACTATAAGTAATCAAAACTTAATGAATGAAAGAAATAGAGGAGTCTCAAACAATAACGCGTCTTTAACTTCGAAACAAAAAACTAATTGGGTTATAGTTGCCTCAAATACTCTGCTGTTATAATATCAAAGCAAACATCCCATGATGTATGATATACGTATGAAACTACAACGAAAAGAGAGTATGTTTACTCTTTTGACTTTTGGTATATTCGCGTTAAAAAGAACAACCACAAAACAATTCGTAAAAAGGAGCAATCGTTCCTGCTGAAAGGTTAACTGTTTTAATATTTCAGACAGGAAGCGAAATGGAAAGCCATCAATCGAATCCTGTAGTATAGGGCTTCTGCAAATATACACTCGCCTGTCGATGACTTGTCAAGGAGATCCAGAGTCAATCTGACACTGGGTGCAATCTCCAACTTTGCTTTTCTCTTCTGTTCAGAAAACGATCAGTGAAAAAGATCCCTGTTAAGTCAAATATTGCTTTGATGAAGAGCAAAATTAATAATAAAAACAAATCTTGGTGATGAAGCTGACTTAAGTAAACTGAAAGAAATGATAGAAAAGGCTAAAGAAGCAAAGAAACAAGGTAGGTGAACGAAAATACAAAGTACAGGAGAAGGGACTAAACAACACAATAGAAGATATCAAATAGGATTAAAGCCAAAGCACATGAGATCCAACGGTAAATGAAGGTAGAAGAAACGGGGAGAATAAAACAGATTCACCGAGATCACAACAGACACGATCAGACAACAATTAAAGAATCCCGATGAAGTCCATGGAGACTGGCTCAAAATCTTCAAGGCCCTACACCCACGAATAGCAGAACAACTCCAGCACTGTATCATAAATCACCATGCGCCCATATGGATGACCACAGGAAGAACATCCTTAGTACAGAAAGACAAGAGTAAGGGAAATATAGCCAGAAACTACAGGCCTATCGCTTGCCTACCAGTAATGTGGAAGTTACTAATAGGCACCATCAGTGAAAGGCTACACAACTACACAACTACCTAGAGGATACAACCACCACCCCTCACCAACAGAAAGGCTGCAGAAGTAAGTGTAGGGGCACAACAAACCAGCTCCTGATAGACAAAATGGTAATGAAGAATAGTAAGAAAAGGAGAACCAACCTAAGCAAGGCATGGATTGACTACGCGATACATGATACAGCACAAATGGAAAATAGAATTCCTGAAAATATATGGGGCAGAGAAAAACATCATTAGCTTACTGAAAAATACAATGCACAACTGGAATGCAATACTTACAATCTCTGGGATAAGAGTAGCAGAGATTAATATCTTTCAAAGCCACTCACTGTCCCCACTACTCTTCATAGTAGCCATGATTCCCGTGACAAATGTATTGCACAAGAAGAATGCTGCATACCAACAACTCAAGAAAGGAGACAACTAACCATCTGATGTTTATAGAGGACATCTAGATATCTAGGTATGTTCAAAGAACGATAGATGTTAATAACATCGCACCCATATGCAGGAAGTGCAATATGAAAAACGAGACCATAAACCACATAGCAAGTGAATGGCCGACAATTGCACAGAACCTGTACAAAAAGAGGCATGATTCAGCAGCAAAACCCCTCCTGCAAAGCCTGTGTAACACACACCAGCTAGCTTACAGTAATAATTGGTACGAACACCAACCTGAGACAGTGATAGAAAAGGATCAGGCCAAGATCCTCTGGGACTATGGTATCAGAACAGATGGGGTGATACGTGCAAATAGACCAGGCATGACGTTGATTGATAAGATCAAGAAGGAAGTATCGCTCATTGATGTCGCAATACCATGGGACACCAGAGTAGATGAGGAAAAAAGAAAAAACTGATAAGTATCAAGCCCTGGAAATAGAAATAAGAAGGATATGAGATATGCCAGTGGAAATTGTACCCACAATCATAGGAAACAACTAGGCACGATCTGAATTTCCTGAAAAGGAACCTGGAAAAAACTAGATGCTGATGTAGCTCCAAGACTCATGAGTTCTACAAACAGCGCACATAATCACAAAAGTGGTGGACTCCTAAGGAGGCAGGATAAAACCCGGAACCCCACACTATAAAAACCACAGTCGAATAGGATGACTGTGATAAGAAAAAAATTATTAACAATAACAATAGCATGTAATTATGATTATAAAAGGCCTATAGGTGGCTACAAATAAAATAAAACAAACTAGAAAAATCATAATACAGTCTAAGGGTAAGAAAAGAATGCGAAATTTGTGGGGATTACAGTAATCGCGCTTAGTTTTCCGCTAATGTAAAAAAAATTTTGACTTTTAGCGAAAAATTTAAATTTGGACATTGACTTAAAAACTGTTTCCAGAAAGAAAGTCCTTGTTCAAGATCAATGTCCAGTAACGGATCCGACTCCGATGTGGAATGCTAACGAAGTTCTCCTTTGGGTTTGTTTGCTTTGGGATTTTTTGAGTTTACAAAGAGATCTTTCATATTTTGATCTCGACCTATTTTCAAACTCTTTTATCCCTCATCTAGTGCCTGTGTATTTGCTCTCTCTCTCTCTCTCTCTCTCGTCTCTCTCTCTCTCTCTCTCTCTCTATCTCTCTACAGAAAATCTTTAAAAGCTTCCTGCTGCTCTGGAGCACCACCATGACCACCTACACCCGTTCTTCCAAAAGGGCGTCTTTCATTTGCCTTCGTTCGAGTGTATCCGAATGAGGGAGGAATCCAGGAGCTCCTTACCGCTGGAAGACTCTCGTCCCAAAGGCAGAAATGAAACCCTCTCCCAGCAGTGAAGGGAAAAGGGTCTGGTCGGGATTTTCGTAGCTGAAAAGGTAGTGAGGCAAAAGACTAATTCTTTTCTGAACCAAATGCGTTTGGAGAGTATCTACGCATAACGAGGAATATCAAGGATAAAACTAGTAGCGAGAGAGAGAGAGATGAGGAGAAGAGAGAGAGAGAGGGAGATGAGAGAAATGGGTCTCTTGTTGATGATTTAGAACGTTTCCAAGACGGACGTATAACCAAAAAAGCGACAAATGATTAACACCTAAAGTCTCCGGTCTTTGTTTTTTTTTCTTTCATATCTCATTAAGTTACTCAGATTTTATTGAGGATTTCCCACTGTGACGAATATTTTCCTCTCCCTGGAGGGAGAGGATTTTGCACAGACTGAATTTTCCATTACTCATGAACTTAATTAGAGGCTTATCTGATGTAATGAAATTAGTTTGTTAAAGTGCCATTGGCTTAAAAATATTTTCTTAGAAGTAGAATTATTGCAGACTCTGACTCTCTCTCTCTCTCTCTCTCTCTCTCTCTCTCTCTCTCTCTACTAAATTAGAAGACATCCTTAGAATCTGATTCTTATGGAAAGAAGATTCCACAAAATTTGAAGGTTTTGACCTGAAGCAAATAACAGGCAGATGTTGATAACCTAACTGAGGTGACAACAGATGTAAATAAAATACATGCATAGAACAAAGTAAAAAAACCGCGATATTACAGGGAAAATATCTTGTTGAGATACAGTATATTTTTCACCTTGTGCAGTAATATCAACAAGGACTTTGAAATCACCGAAGTTCATCCGAATCCTCTACCCTATTTTCTATCCTCTCATATTAATTCCTGACATCAGTTAGTGGCTGAGTTCTCGGTGTTCTACTGAACTTCAGTTTAGGAACAAGGAAAATTTTAAAATTTATAAAGACAGCAGTTATGGATGAGAACGGAAGTCGAGGCGATATGTGAAAATAAACTCTCTCTCCCGAAGAGCAAAACATTTTGAAATGTAAGACCGTAATCAAAGAGGATATATGACTGTTGAATCGTGTAGTACACGACATTTGAAGAGTTGCAATCTGCCGTGAATAGCGTGCCATTGCGTGAACGTGCACAGCTGACTCTGTCTGCAACATTCTTCTTTTGCGAAAGAACGACAGGATTTCGAAACGTCCTTGCTACAGTTCTCTGTTCGGTCGTTCTCACTCGAAGAGGTATTATGTTTTAATCTTATCACACTCTTATGGGATTTTCATAATTAAATACTTTACACAATCTCGATAAGCAGGAACGTTCTGCTTTTTTAAATGATGTACATTCTCGAGAGAATGGTATTAAAAAAGAACGAATGATACATTTGTACTTTGTTGTCTAATCAATGCTCTTAGAGGAACTCATTTGCGGTATATTTGCACTGGGAGTTAACTGAATATTCAAGGGGCAGTGAAAGCAACATTAAATAAAATAATTGAAGACGAACATTTTGTATTAGAAATAAAAATTATGATAACAATAATAATGCGTGACCTGTTTAGTGTATCTGTATCTTTCTGAAAATATGATCTTTTGTACGGGGCACCTTCCCTGGACCTTCATAAACGCTAGTCGACTGAGCCTTTGCTTCCACAGAGGAATACCTTTATCCCAAGTCCTAATGGCGACGGAAATTAAATAATTTCTTTGGTGTATTTTAAATAACCTTCATAAGGATTAGAAATTTATTTAGTGGAAGTTTAAAATTCTAAACAAGGATATTATACTTTTACCGTTGCTATCATAAATCACAAAGGAATTCTCTAGGCACTATCCAAAGTTTTATTCAGAAATGGTTATTGACAAAACGACCAGATTCTAGGCAGCAAATTGGACATCGAGGAACCTCTCTCAGGAGAGGACAATAGTCGCCAAAGCTCTTTGTAAGACGTCATATGGGATCTCATTGTATCCACTGAAATCAGTTGCGAGAACTTTAGATCTGTTTTGGAGAGGATCATCCAGCATAATTGGCAGAACAGTTTTTCTGCAACGTAGTCCGAATAAAAAAAAAAAACACTAGAAGAGACCCGACAAAGCAGAACAAGAACAATGTCATCTCTGTCTTCCATATTTCTTTTCTTTCGTGCATAAGTAACAACACAAATACCTTCGGGCGCTCAAGCGCTTCTTTTGGGCGTATTTGGGGTCTTCCATTATTGGCTTTGTTAGGCTCTGGGGAGATTTGGCGGACGTATGAAGAGAATTTATAGGAAAGAAAATGGCAAGAAAGAAACAAAACGGTCCTCTCTCTATTTGAATGGTATATTTACTTTTATTTCCATCTTAAACATCATGCAAAGATCAAGGAAGCATAGACACATTATATATATAATATATATATATCTATTATATGATATATATATATATATATATATATATATATATATATATATATATGCTACACTACCCTTTTCACTAAACTACACAAACTGGAAACTCTTACCTGCTGTCAATAGTGTCCCTCTGTCTGCATTCATGTCATTAGGCTATTAAGATCTCGTAAGTACAAAAATATACTATTTATTACCCACCCAGCAGTTGATTATCAAAATAGGACTAAATGATTAACAAGTCACTGCCCATAAAGAAACCAGTAAGTTAACATTCTACCCTCCTGACTAAGAATTCTCTCCAGCACCCAAAATGTCAATAAGTTCATCGTATTAGTCAGGTTAGAGATTCCCGTCTCTAATTAGCCATGGAATAGGACCCATCTGTAATAAAGATAATAATGAATAAAAGATAGATTACACACATCACTCTTTTCAAAGTATTCACATAAAGAGAGTATTTCACGCTTCTCTCTCTTTTTCAAAGGTAAACAGGTTTTCTAAGTTTTTACAAAATATGTCCTATCTTTATGATGGGGCTTTGTCTCCCGACACTCGGCGTGTAACACCTCTTAGCGTTCACCTAAAGGAATGTGACTTTCGCAAGTAGTTAAGCCTGTCTCAGATGAGTGATCTCTCGGTTAACTGCTTACATATTCAAATTCCTTTTCTCATGTAAGCTGCCCCTACAGTTCAGCCTGTCTCCAAGCGAGAAGTGATATGTGACTTCACTTAACATTACATAGTACATCAAATTGGCATTTTAAACATATTATTAATCATTGTCCCTCTTTCATCTGACATATAATATATATATATATATATATATATATATATATATATATATATATATATATATATATATATATATATATATTTATAATGTCATATCACATCACCCTGATTCATATACACATTAGCTACAAATTTCCTTTAATAATCTAATTTGCTCTACCTCGGAATTAATATACATATATGTTAACTGAAGGGGCATCTTTTAGTTGATAATAATTTCGTCGGCTTGTGGGACGCGAACCACCGAACAAAGAAAATCAGGATGTATAGTGAAGCGCTTTTAACCACCACACGGCCTGGTTTCTTTGTTTGGTGGTTCACGTCCACAAGCGATAAAATTATAATCAACTAAAAT
>NC_087214.1:46490058-46515058 GCF_015104395.2 Macrobrachium nipponense
TGCCATTTCATATTCCATATTTACCTGATGTACTCAGCCAACACGAGATGCAGGTGCCGGCAAACTCTCTTGTGGGGAGGAAGATTCTCTAAACCTGGGAGCGAGATTGCCTGGGATACCTCTAAAGATGAGGATAGGGAGGCTGCGAAGAAGCCTGAAGTGCCCTATAGAGGGAGGTTGAGAAGCTTCCCAGAGGAAGCTTCTGGTGCTTGAACAATTTCACACACTGATTTAGGAAGCTGACTCTTTCGAGGGATGGAGCTCCTTTGCCTAGGTTGAGGAGCTAGATTACTTATAGAAGGAAGAGATTCCTACTTTGGTAGTGGTTGTTTGCTGAGGGAACTGGAATTACTATATTTCCGTTTCACTATATCACTATATTCATTTGTCATAGCTATGAGTTTCTTTGCATATCCCACACTTATATTCTCTGCATAGGCTTTAAGCAAAGCTTCCTGTTCATCCTGTAAGATTCACAATTCGTATTCTCTAGGACTATGTTCCTCTTACAGTGTATACACATAAACTGTCTTGAACAATCACCATGCTCTGGGAGGCAGCGTGTACCACAGAGATTAGGTCTTACACATAATCGAGATGGATGACCATAACCAAAACTGTTGAAACACTGAAATGGGTGGGGCTTAAAAGGACGAATATTGATTATTTCTCTCTCATGGAAAAATAATCATGGAAGATCTAGGTACTTTAATCCACATTATGTACATCGGCCAGCTCTTAGCAGACATCAGAATAGAAGAAAATAGAATAGTAAGAAGACTTGGAATGACTTTGTATAAAATTAATTCCACTGATGCTGGCATTCTTTTTAACAGAACATACTTAAAAGAGGGTCTACGCCCATCATATTATTATTATTATTATTATTAAAAGGAATGGCAGTCTAGATGCCGTTGAGTGTTTGTAGCAATTTATCAATCTCCCGAATGAGTTTCCTCAAGACAGCAATTAAATCAAGTGTGCTAGATTTTGCTTCGTCGTAAAAACTTGTGACATCAAACGAAAAAAAAAAAGTAAATTGGAAATTGACCGACGTCTTATTCCATTAAAGAAGTCCTTGCGCCACGTTTCATGTGCAATAATGGATCCGAAGAAAGGTACAGTGGTAAAAAATTATCCTTTAAGTTTGAGAATCTTTTGCAAGCAAAGCGATCCTTCGAATTTAAGCTATTCATTCCCAAAGTTTTTTGGACCCTCATCGTGTAGCTATGCTCTCTCTCTCTCTCTCTCTCTCTCTCTCTCTCTCTCTCTCTCTGGGAGTTTTGAAAGACTTCCTGTTGCTTTCATTGGTCGGTAGGGTTTGTCCTGCACCAATGTCTGACCTCCATTTCTTCAAACCGGGAGTCTTTCATCTACTTTTGCCGTTCGTTTAGTGTTTCTTTTAGTTTAGGGAAGGAATCCGGATGCCTCGTTAGCACTGGAAAGACTTTCGTCCTCAAGTGTTTGGACGAGACCTCCTCGCAGCCCTGACGGGAGGGAAAGGGTCCTGGTTTTCTCGAAGTGAGATGACAGTGAAGCAAAATACTCAGTTTTTTTCCAGTCAGATTTAATGTGAAGATGGTAATGTGTAGACTAACGAGGAAAGTAAAAGCAAAAAAAGGATAAAAGGAGAGAGAGAGAGAGAGAGAGATAGAGAGAGGAGAGAGAGAAGAGAGAGAGAGAGGGAGTAGAGGAGGAGAAATTTTCATATTTTGTTTTTTTGTTTCCACTTTTTGTTTGAGATTTCATATCCCCTTTAATGGTAAATCCGAAAAGAAAGAGCTTTTCATTATTTGGAGAGAACTGTTTGCAAAAGAAATCGCAATTTTAAATTAACTTACTACATACCTTAGTTAGAAGCTTACTTAATGGGGCCCATCTCTAGAAGCGTCCATGTTTAGAATTTTAACAATCTAAGAAGTTACATAATTTCGAAGTCGCTTTCTGAATAGAACGTTAATATATTATGAAAATCCGCTGAAAAATTATGATTGAGGCGAAGATGATTCCACAAAACTAAGAGTTTTGTACAGGAGTAAATACAAAAATAAAAGGCTGAAGTTGGTCAACTAAATTACATGATGAAACAGCTGTACAGTTGAATGATAGAACCAAGGCGAAACGCGTCCATATCAAAGGGAAATAGTTTTTTCATTCTGGCTACAGTAATCATTATAATCAATTAATCATAATAACAAAAAATAGGCTATGTTTCATCACTTCCAAACAAACGAGGCTTAAGCTACATTCTGTTTAAATTTATTCTTTTATTACCTTGTACAAAATTTTAAGTTCCAGGTGTTTGAAGTGATCATCAGCAAGTGATATAGTATAGATACGATGAAAACGTCAAAAAACGTATAAAGACAAAGCATATTCCTGTTGGAAAACAAAATATTTTGAAATGTCAAAACGTCACCAAAGAGGAGATACGTGACAATTGAAATCCTTGTACTAACAATAACCACGACTTTTTGAAGAGTTTTGCAATCTGCCGCGAAATGGTGCTGGTTTACACAAAGCCCTGTTTGAATTAGATTTTAGAAACGTCCTCAGCAATGGGTTAATGGTAGAATCTCTTAATGCAAAAGGCCAAACTGGAGTGGAGAAAGTAATTTGTGTGCATCTAAATGCCAAACTAAACGAGAATTAATCATCTTCTCCATCAGCTTGCATACACTGCTAATAAGAGCTATGGGCCTGTAACTAGTAGTTTGACAAGCGCCTTTATTCGGTCTTTTAATTGGAATTACTACAGAAAATGTCCATTCCCTTTGTAAGATTCCAGTATCCCAAATTCTATTAATAATCATCAAGAGGTAAGTTTTTGCCTCCTCAGGTAACCTGTTGTCAGCATTTACACTACAGGATAGTAATACCTCACCAGGTAAAGAAGTATCATCCGTTGAAGAAAGGGGATCTTGTAGCTCATGCAGAGAGAATTTAGCATTGTAAGCTTCAAGATTACTTACAGATAAATCTACAGGAACCTAGGAGTTCCTAATCGTCTGAAAGTCGGTGGAATAATTATCTGGACTTGAAATACTGTTAAAGTGCTGACCTAGGTATTCAGCTACATCTTTGGGATTTGTTATTAGTAAATCTCTAACCTTTAAAGATGGTGTTTTAGGAGAAGAAAATTTCCCTGCAAGCTTCCCTTTTTAATTAATCCCATTTATGTAGTATATCCATGTATTTCCTTTTTGCAGTACGAAAATATCGACACTGTTTGACAAATAGCTCAGTGATATATTATTTTAGCAGTAGATATGCCACATGGCGTTTTTTATCTAGGCGCTTTCTTGGCAATAATTTCCCTTTTGTTTTTAGGAAAAGCACATTTCGTTATCCCACCAAGGGACAGCCAGTCATTGTTAGGTTTTCCACTTGAGCTTGGTTTTACAGGCCAGCCTCTTTACTTTGTTAAAAACCTGAATTTGAAAAATATTCCATATGCTTTTAAGTGCAATTTAAAAGATTCAGAAGCCTTATCTTTCACACCGCTCTGCTCTCAATTATTTGTTTCCATTTTCGAGGTGGTACTTTCATGGGAACATTCATGACGAACTTCATTGTGGTATAGGAAAGTGATCATTAACATGCCAGATAGTCCACAACAAACAAACCAGTTTCTTAAAATCTAAAGCTATGTGGTGAGGAAATCCTTTAGGTCAAAACCAATAGCTGAATAGGAAGTTAAAATGTATGTTATGGGTTTAGTCCATCATACTCCATCGATTAAGAAGGAGATTGCAGGCAGTATCCGAGTCTTTTCCTAGCAATTTTTGAGCATTGTACAATATATTTTAATACATTTTAACAACTAACTTAAGCGAATGTGGCTTTTTAATTGTTCAATATTACAGCCACCCGTTTCACGGACCTTCCTTAGTTCAAGCATAAGACAATATTTTTTCATCAATAAAACTCCCTCTATAACTTTTCATTTTTCCACCCATTACCTATAGAACCGCACAAAAACCCCCCAAAGGATTTGTGAAGTAGTTAAAATCTTCTTGAAGCATGAAATGGTGCATAGTACTTGGGAATTAAACAATGATTAATTGAATTCAGGCCACTTAGGAAAAAGCAGATCTAGAAGGAAGGTTAAATGGTAGCAGAACAGTAATCTGTTTGTCTAAACAATTATCTTAAAACCAAATGCCTGTAAATTTGTAGTCAAGTGGGTTATCTGAGAGATAATTACAAAGATTTTACTCACAACCTAATAGCAGCTGCCCCAATGTGGCAACGGTCACCGGGGTGGGAGGAGCATAGGAGGAAGAAATCTTAGAACCTAAACCTGAGAATTAAAAAATCTCAGGGCCCAATTTGGTTTCGTTGCAGACATACTATACTAGGATTTTTAAGCTCTTTAGCTCTAGGAACTGGAGGTGGTACGCCAGGTCCATTTACAATTCCATTGCAACGATATCAAAACGATGCCACAATTTAAGAGAGACCTTTTTCAGTTGGGTGTATCCAAATGAAAAAGAGGTCCCTTGAAAGAAAAGATGGCTTACTTGATGGAGACTTGGTCAGTATTAGACTGTCTTGGTTTGGGGTTCTATTCCACCACTTGATCAGTAGGTATGGAAAAACTCTTCTGATGGCATAATTTTACATTTGCCTTGCCCTTGGTGGGGCAGGTGTCACAAGAGGAAAAATGTGGCAAATGGTGTACGTAATAATTTTATTTTTAACCTTTGCATTTCCATATTCCATATTTACCTGATGTACCTCATGGCCCACATGAGATTGCAGGTGCCCACCCCAAACTCTCTTTTTGGAAGATTCCATCAAACCCTGGGAGTGAGAATTGCCTGGGATAACCTCTCAAAGATGAGGATAGGGAGGCTTGTGAAGAAGCCATGAAGTGGCCCCTATTAGAGGGGTTTGGAGAAGAGAAGCTTCCCAAGAGGAAGCTTCTGGTGCTTGAATAATTTCACACTCTGATTTAGGTAAGCTGACTCTTTCGAGGGATGGAGCTCCTTTTTGCCGGGGTTTGAGGGATCCTAGATTACTTATAGAAGGGATCGAGATTCCTTGCTTTTGGGTAGCGGTTGTTTTTGCTGATGGAAATGGAATTACTATATTTCCGTTTCACTACATCACTATAGGTTCAGCAGTTTGTCCTAGCTATGCGTTTCTTTGTCATATCCCGACACTTATATGCTCCACCCATGGGCTTTTAAGCAAGCTTCCTGTTCATCCCTTGTAAGATTTCACAAATTCGTATGCTCTAGGAGTATGTTTCCTCCTTACAGTGTATACACACGAAACTGTCTTGAACAATCCCCATGCTCTTGGCGGAGGCAGCATGTACCCACCAGGAGAGCTTAGGTTTTATACAATACCCGGGTATTGGAATTAGCAATAACAAAACTGTTGAAAAACACTGAAATGGGTGGGGCTTAAAAGGCCACGAATATTGATTATTTTTCTCTCTCATGGAAAAAATAATCATGGAAGATCCTAGGTACTTTAATCCCACATTATTACATCATGCCAGATCATTAGCAGACCATCAGGAATTAGAAGCAAATAAGAATAGTAAGAAGACTTGGAATTGACTGTAATAAAAGTTTAATTCCACTGATTGCTGGGCATTCTTTTTAACAGAAACATAATCACTTAAAAAAAAGAGGGTCCCCCACCCCCCCCCCCCCACCCCCCCCCCTTAAACGCCCATCATAGGATTATTATTATTATTATTATTAAAAGGAATGGCAGTCTAGAGTGCCGTTTGAAGTGTTTTGGTAGGCAATTTATCAATCTCCCGAATGAGGTTTTCCTCAAGACAGCAATTTAAATCAAGTGTGGCTAGATTTTTGCTTTCGTCGTAAAAACTTGTGACAAATCAACGTAAAATGTAAGTTGGAAATTGACCGACGTACTTATTTCCATTAAAGAAGTTCCCTTGCGCCAACGTTCATGTCCAATAATGGATCCGATGAAAGGTACAAGTTGTAACAAAGTTTAACCATGTTCCCCAAAGTTTTTTTGGCACCCTCATCGGTGTAGCTACGCTCGGTCATCTCTCTCTCTCTCTCTCCTCGGGGAGTTTTTGAAAAGACGTTCCCGCTGGTTTTTTTCATTGGTTTTTCGGTGGGGCGTTTGTCCTAATGTCCCTTGGACCTCCATTTCTTCAAACCGGGAGTCCTTTCATACGTTTTGCCGTTCGTGTGGTTTTCGTTTAGAGAGGAGGAATCCCGGTATTGCTCGTTTAGCACTGGAAGACTTTCCGTCTCAAGTTGTTGGACGAGAACTCCTCGCAGCCCTGGACGGGAGAAGGGTCTGGTTTCTCCGAAGTGAGAGGCATTGAAGCAATAAACTCACCGTTTTTCACAGTCAGAATTTAATTTGAAGAGGTATGTGAGACCGTAACGAGGAAAGTCAAGCATAAAAAATGGAAGGGAGAAGAAGAGAGAGGAAGAGAGAGAGAAGAGGAGAGAAGAGAGAGAGAAGAGAGGAGAGAATTTTCACTTTTTTTTAGTTTTAAACCTTTTTGGTTGAGGTATTTCACCATCTCCCTTTATGGTAAATCCAGAAAAGAAGATTTTTCACTTATGTGGAGAGAAATGAATTTAAATAATATAATCTAAGAAGTACATACTTTCGAAGTCCTCTTTCTGAATAGAACGTTAATATATTATGAAAATCCTCTTAAAAACAATGAGTTAGAAGGCAGAAAGATTCTACGAAACGAACGAGTGTTTTGTAATGTTTGGAGTAAATATAAAAATAAAAGGCCGAAGTTGGTACAACTAAATTACATGATTGAAACTGCTGTTTTATAGTTTTAAATGAATAGAACCAAGAAACAGAAACAGTCCATAATCAAATGGAAATATTTTAGGGAGTCACATTACATTTTTCATCTGGGCTAAACAAAGTTAATCATTATAATTAATTTATCATAATAAAAATCAGGCTGTATTGCATTACACTTTCAGCAAAACCAAAGGCTTAGCTATAATTCTTTAAATTAATTCTTTTATTACAAATCGTAAAAATTTTAATTCCAGTTTATCAGTTTGCGGGCTGAGGTTTCTAAAGTGTTTCCAAGTGATCATCCAGCCAGTGATTATAGTTAGATAACGAATTGAAAAATTCAAAAACGTATAAAGACAGCATATTCCTGGAAAACCAAAACATTTTGAAATGTCAAAACGTAACCCAAAGAGGAGACGTGGACAATTAAACCGTGTACTACGCGACTTTTTGAAGAGTTGCAATCTGCCCGCGAAATTGGCGTGTCATTGCCCCGTAATAGTTGGGTCCAGTTTCTCGCACTCCAGTTTCCGTGACCGTGGAGTCCAAACAAAGGTTTCTCTTATGGATTTGTCATCTTTGAGGGTTACTTTGAAAAATTTATCGAGGGTGACCCTCGCGAAAGTGTGGGGCTTAACTTCGCAAGGGGCCAGAAATTCCCAAAATGGCCGACCGAGGGCCATCTTAAAAAATGACCTTTTCTATGGTTTTGGGCTACAGCGGTTTGATCAACATATGTTTTTCTTAGGGTTTTTGGGGGTCAAAGAATTCATAGTTTGACATCAACTTTTTTAGATCAGACCTTGTTATGACTAGGTTGCGGAAGATGGCTGCCATCCGCCAAGGTTTCGGTTACCTAATTAACGAACGAGTGGTTTTTTTTTTTAGGTGTACTGTTGTTTTGCAAGCCATTGGTTTCCATGCCACTGTTCAGGCTTCACACCCTGATTCAGTTAAACAAAAACACCCTCTGCAACGTGTTAGGTCTATTCTTTTGTTTCTGATTGACACTTTGTTTTTACTTTCAGGTCTTGCCTGCACCTTGTGCCATTATGCACCCTCTGGTTGCACCTTGTAAGTGATGTTTTATTGTGATGTGATGTGATGGATTCAGATGAGTAACCACTTAGAAGCTGTTTCTTCCTTGCAGTGAGTCAGTAACCCATGAATGAACTAAAGATGTTTGTCCTGAAATGTGGGGGAAACCTTGCGTAATGACACTGAAACTACCTCTCCTGTTAGATGTGGGAAAGTTTTAAAGGAAAGGAGGAAGCAAAAACTGGACTGGTTTTTCCTTGATAAATTTGGCAATGTTCCATAATGAAACTGACTTGACGGAATAATGGTCCCCAAGCTTTTTTTAATTATATGCATGGATTCCGCAGTTTTATGTAACACCCTATCATCAACATCCAATCTTTCAGAAAGCCATTTAAAATGCAAAATGAAAAGCGATGCTCCAGTCAAAAACTTGCGTCCAAAGCAAAGTGATGATGATAATCCAGGTCGCCCGTTCACCCTCACCAAAGCGTCTGCGGTTCCGCAGTTGGGTTGGGCCTCTTCATGATAAAACAAAGTGGGGTTGGTTTTGGTACTAAACGGAAAGGAAGATCTAAAACATTAATTATTCACAACTGATTTATTGACAATATACAGTAACAACATGGCATAAAACTTGGTGAAATATTAGGGGACAAAAATTGTTATTATACTCATTTAATATTTGTTTAATAACTTACGCCTTCTTAGTGCATCTACAACATGCATAAAACTTAGTCAAATATTCGAGGAAAACTTGTTTTTATATTATTTGTTAAACAAAACTTATGCTTTTGTTTTAGAGAGTGTGTAATCTTTTGAAAATTAGATCGCTTGACTTGGGGAACGCCATTCGCTTTAAGTCCATACAAAATGTTTAAATCAACTAAGCCCTGACCTCGTAAAAAGGAATACGTTTATTCAAAGCCTCAATGGTCGACTGAATAATTTCTTTTCCTTTGATCTCATTTGTAAATGAACTTCACAAAGAGGAACGCTCTTTTGTCCACCTGCATTCGAAAGAGGCTTAAAATTCTATAAGCGGGAAAATACACTTTTCTTTTATTTTCTCTTCATCAGTCCTTATGGTAAATCCTCTAGGCAATGGCCATCATTTTTTTCAGAGGATGCTTTACTGATAAAATTCACCATGATTCCGGACCCATCGAACGTGGGCACGAGGAACCTCCCTCACTCGGGCAAAGGACAAATAGTCGTGAAAGCTGCTTTGTTCGAACGTTCTTCTGTTGGATCTCGCTACGAGGTTTATTTTATCCGCAGGATTCCATTGTGAAAACTTTGAATCTGCTTTGGAGAGGATCCATGCAGCATAATGGAAGAGCCAGGTGTTTCTGCAAAGATGGCCAGAATGGAACAAACCATCTAGAAGTGACTCCCAACAAAGCAGAACAAGAACAGTGTCATCTTTTTCGTTCCATATTTCTTTTTCTTCGTGCATCAGCAACACCCCAAATACCTTTCGGCGTCTGTTTTGATCTTTTTGGATACAAGGGCGTATTTGGGTCTTCCATTATTGGCTTTGTTAGGCTTCTGGGAGATTTGGGCGGATGTATGAGGTTGAAATGTACAACAGAAAGGTAAGAGCAAGAAAATGACTGGTTCTTCTCTCTCAGTTTATCAAATACTAAATGAAAATCAGCGAGATTGGTTGGATCGTTACATTTGCGTCACAGTTTGGTCCGGATCGGTTTTTGAACATCAACTAACAATGATACAACATTAAACCTGGAATATCAATTAATTACAACTTTTGACACATCCAAGCTATAATCGAACCGTACCTTCATTAAAAAACCAAGCGTTAAGCTAGTGGAGATAAAGTAGTATTTTTTTTTTTCGGAAGCTTCAATATGTCACAAATTTCGATATTGATTCTCAGCACCAATTGGTAAAAATTTCACTACATAGGGAGTTGTTTTGATGCAAGATAATTTTAATAACAGTTTGAATACTTACAAAATGTATAGTTTACGCTCAAATTCTTTGGAAAACGATAAAATTTTGAAATTATTCCCGTGAATCGTTCATAAAACTCTCATGTTTGTTTTATGTCTGATGCCTCTTCTATTACCATTTTCACAGATATTTGAGGAAACTAAAATGATATCTAAATTGATTTTATTGGTTCAGCGTATAAGTGGATAAAAGCGATGCTAAAATCACAACTTTCAGCTGGAAGTGAGAATTTCAGTACCAGTTACCCTGCTGAACAGATAACAGTTGGCTGATGAAGTTGTTTGCCTTTCCCTTTGGTGACAAAATAATACGGTTTTCTTACAAAATCAGATCAATTCTATTCACCTGAAAAACTACACTGTAAAATTCCTCCAATGACCGTAATGCTGTACTGTCGCAAAAAACCAGTAAGTTCTTTGTTGAGGGATAACTCAATATCGAATTTTATTGAAATTTGTTTAACATTATTCTTACAGTCTGGTTTCACCCATAATCAAAAATGGAAATATACAGACTTCATTTATAAGAAGAAAACCAAGAGATTCTCTTCTCTCCATCCACTCTCCTCTCATCTCTCAAATAAATTAGAATCATCATAAAAAGATTCATTATTATCAAGAAACCGAAGATTCCCACCTAAAGCGGATTAAGGTTTTTGTCTCCCTTGAGTTAATGTACCAAATAAAAGAAAGGAAAAGCTGGTAAAACATAAATAGGTTGATGAAACACATGAAGAAACAGAATGAGCAGGAAGCCCAGTCCAAAACTGGCAATATTAACGAGATACTAACTTTGGTGAGTCAGAGTGCATTTTTCTCCTTGGCTATCGTAATGTTAAATAATTAATACATTCAAATCAAATTGTGGTTATATTCCGTCATTTTCTCCGAAAACCACAGTTTATCTGTATCTTTTATTTGTACTTATTATTTTTATTCTTTATTTATTCGATCTTCAAGTTACCCATATACCTATTTTCTATCACCTTCACAAAAACTTAACCTCCCAACGTTCACTTTCTGGCCGACGTGCGCAACTGAACCAACCCTGAAGGTCCAGTGCAGTATTAAAATACCATCTGGCAATGACAAAAATTCTAGCATTTGAAAGGAAAAAGACGGCATGGATTCTTGAACAGGATAACGAAAATCGATGCGTGTTATTGTATAAAAAGAACAACTCTCTTTCTTTCCTGGCAACAAAATATTTTCAAATGTCAGAGCGAAACCAGAAGAGGAAATGTGACAATTGAATCTGTACAACAAAAACTTCCTGAAGAGCTGCAATCTGCCGTGAGTGGCGGTGCCATTGCACGGAAGTGAACAGCTGCTTCTGTGGCTGCAACATTTCATTCTTTTTCAAAAGAGTAACCAGGAATTCAAAACGTCCGACCCTATGTTTCCTCTCCTAGGGTCGCTCTCTATAGGACAAGTCTTTTATTTGTTCAAGATAACTGAACTCTGTTAGCTTTATATCGCAAGCCTATATTAACTGTATTGATCGAGAAATAAACCCAACCCCAAGATTTACCGAGTATGGACTTGTTTTACTTTAAGTAAGTTTACACACAGTAATTTATCTTAAAAATTTAAAGAAAAATACTAATGTTAAATACTTACAAGTAAATAAATTAAATGCTCAGTAAAATCTTGTGGGTTTTCCTTTTCCACCTGTAGAAGGAAATTGAAAGACCATTTTAGTTTGGATTCACTATATTGAATCATGAATCGCCGTACGACCTTGAAACGATAAAGTTAATGATTTTTGTCAATTTTGAGAATAAAACTGGTCACGAAAAATACTGAAGGTCATGAGAGGAGAGAGAGAGAGAGAGAGAGAGGGGAAGAGAGAGAGAGAGAGAAGAGAGAGAGAGGGAGAGAGAGAGGAATTTAAACGTTACGAAGAAATCCATATGTTAGATGTGGTAATAAATGAAAGAGGAGGGGAGATGTCCTTGAAACTGTCCTTCGTACAAACCCTGAAAGAAATAGTTTGTTGGACACCAGCGGAGGAAATTGGAGGACCCCTGTCCTGCTTGAATTAAGAAATATGAGAAGGGAGGCCGGAGTCTAATGGTAAGTTTGTGGTTCATAAACAAACTGACATTTATGAGTGGCGGCCTATTCACTGGAGGCACCTGAGGGCATAAAGGGCCCAAAGCATGGAACATTCTGCTGGTTTTGATGCTGACAATTCTCATGAGAAAATTGGAATTCGAAAATAATGAATGATATTGTTTTGTATTTTGATGTCCCAAGTAATGCGCCTATAATTTCTGTGGGGAATTTTGTTGAATAATCCAGCCGTGGGTTTTTTCAAAAGCATTTTTGATTATACCAGTAAAAAATCAAAAAAAATAAAACTTTTCAGGAAAAACGTCCTCTACATTTTAATATACTAATTCAATAGCTTGACCCTCCCAAGTATAAGTAGTTTTTACATGCTTTTATTTTTTTTTTAACCCGACTTCTGCGTCCTGTCTGTCCTGAAATATTGCAACTCAATTTTCGACCTTTTCCCTTCGAACGACGGACCTGAAAATTTCGCCATGGTTTACTCATCTTCCCAACCTCACATGATCAGTAGGTCAGCAGTAGGACCCTTACTACATGACCTCCTCCCAGTATTTGTTATGAAACTTCTTTCGGATTTTTTCACAACTTCTTTGAATCGGTAGAATCTCTCTTCTGTAAAAACCCCCTTCCATATTCCCTCCCCTTCCCTCTCTTCCCATCTCCCCCCTCCCCCTTTTTTCCCCCCCTCCCCTTCCCATTCCCGGAAACAGATATCAGTCCTCGTTACTACATTATAAATCAGTTACAATTTCTGTTCAAAAACTAAAAAGTATAGAATAAATAGTACTAAAAACAAAAGAATGTCTAAATATACCTTTTGTTAAAATTCAACTAAAAAAAGTAAAAAATAAGGTTTTGGAGACACACCAAGATATTTTACAATTTAATCATGTCTACGAAAAACAAAAGCGTGGGAGGCCAAACCAAAAATTGAAGGAAATACTACTACAAGAAAATACATATTATTTGATTTCATTTCTTGCAGTCAATTCCTTCCATGTTTTGGACCCCAACGCTTTTAAATTTTTTGTAGACATGACCAATCGTCAAGAAAAATCCTGATGTCCTCAAAATAGTTTTTTTTAACTTTTGGGGGCATTTTTTAATAAAAACTGGGGGCGCCTTTAACCAGATTGTTTCTTCTATAATTTGGTTATTTAACAAAAAATAGAATCTTTTGGTATAAGTGCACCTTTCCCGTGTCCTCTAACGGATTCTTTGGATCGACTCAGCCCTTCACTTCTAGAAAGAAAAAGTTTCCCACGCCTAGGCCTCCAATGGCGACAGAAGAACTAGATTGTTTCTCTGGTCTATTGCAAATAAACTTCATGAAGGATGTTCCCATTGGTCCATCGGCATTTGAAAGAAAAGGCTTACAAATCGCTACATGGCAAAATATTGATTTTTTCCTTTATTCTCATCAATCCTTAAGTATAATCCCTCTAGGACAATATCCATAAGTCTTCTTCAGGAATACTTATTGATAAAATGCCCGATTCCCGACGTCGAAGTGGAGCCATTCGTAGAACGCTCACTCAGTGGAAAGGACCAATTATTGTCGTGAAAGCTGCTTTTGTTCGACCGTTTATGTGCAATGAATCTCTTGTACGTGGTCATTGCATCTGCATGGAATCCATTGCTAAGGGATCGAGAACTGCTTTTTTATTGGAGGATCCATCCTGCTTACGAAAGAACAAAACTCTGGGATAAAACCTGGATGGAATGACGTTCTCTGGAAAAGACCCAACAAAGCAAGAAAAGGACCAGTTTCCACTTCCTCTTCCCCACGTTTTAGTTTCTGTCAAGAAAGAAAGAGAGTTATCGAGAATGGCTAGTTTGTCTGTCCTTCCGCATTTTTCCTGTCCCGCCTTTCAGATTTCAAAAACTGCTGAGAAATAGAGGGCTGCCAAATTGATCAAGTTTAATCATCCACCCTCCCCAATCATCCAAACATAGCAAATTACAGCCCTCTAGCCTCAGTAGGTTTACATTTTTCTATAAGGTGAAAGCTATCCCATGATTCGTTGGGACGTCTGGCAACCTCCGCTATATATATCAACTAAAACAGAGTCCCACCCCTCCCCCAAGCATGAAAATTTTTCATGCACCGTGGGCCTTGAGAAAAACTACATTCAGCATTACCACGCCTGTAAAACAAAAAACTCGATTCGCACCTTAGAAAACTTCAGCGCCATTGCTTAATGTTGTGTTTTCGTTGCATTGGCAACACCAAACACTTGGGCGTTCCATCCGGTCATTTCGAACCCAGATATGATATGGGAATAATGGGAAAATTAACATGAAAGAAAAACTAAGACAACAATTGGGTGGCCTCTCTCTCATCCGTGATTTGTTTTTTGGTTTTTTTTTAAAAACGTTTGTTTTAAGTTCTTCCTCGCTGAAACGAGTGGGCTTACGTTGATCCGCCCACCAATTCACTATCCCAGAGTTTCGATTCCCCGCTGTGCCACCGTGGTAAATCAGAATAATTGTTTTTCTGGTGATTAAAAAGCAAGTTCATTTCCGGCGATAAAATGTGGGTTCGGATCCCACTATAAACTGTAGGTCCCGTTGTTTGAGGTAGCCAACTGCTTTCCTAAGCCACGTACAAATATCTAATCCTTCGAATCTAGCCCTAGAGGGAGCTGGTTAATCAGCTCAGTGGTGGTTCTGGCTCAAGCTACGATATACTTAACTTTTTTATACATTCCATTTTCAATTTCATATCTTATCCAAAAGGGAAAGGCAAAAATAAATAAAATACTCTATCACTCCATTAGCTTAACTGGCAAAAAAAAATTCCCTATACATATATACTGCTCACAACCTATACAGATATGGCTATATAATGATATTAAGTGGATTACATAATAAAAATATGGAATGTTATTCCATATATATATATTATATTATATATAGATATATATTATATATAATAATATATAATCTATATAAAAGACTCAAAAACTAAAGAAAGGAGGTCCAACCAGAATTTTGGCTTGCAGAATGTGATCAGACCAGAGACACCTAAGATGACGTCACCTGTAGTCATTCCCCATTTGGTTTTTGAAACATTAGTTCCCAAGCTCCCTGCTTGAGACAACATACCGAGCACCTTATAATTCAAACGGCCTACGTTGATCTGTAGTGGTGGTCCCTCATTTGTATATATTTCATATGTTTCGAGCTACTGTCTGGTTCCTTTATTGTGAACTTGTAAACCGAGAATGGTAGTGGGAACCAGAGTTGAAATTAGCCATCTCATTGGCCAGAAGCGATCAAGCCAATCGTCCATTAGAAGAACCTGTACCAAATCCTATCTGATTTTCATCATGTAATTTCGAGGATAATAAGTAAGTTATTTTTTTATACTTCGTGTTTTTCTTTTCCTACTAAAACCTCACAGCCATTGCCGAATCATATGAGGTTTAATTTAACCACATCGTCGTCATAACCAACCCAAGGAAGATAATACCGACTTCGTAAGTGATCTAACAAACCCCAAGACACTCCAATGAGTATTGGAAGTGCCATAACCAACCGACGTTAGCCATAAGATTATCGCAAGTCTAGCCATTACCTCATATGGGCGCCTTATTTTTATACAAGATAACATGCCCTAATATTTATAAATTTATTATCATATAAGAATAATATAATATTATATATATTTATACTATATATATTATTATATATCTTATATAATAATTATATATGACCTCTTACAACCCATAGTGGTTAGCAACCTTGAAGTCACACCTAGCTCCTAGAGCAATCTCCCTGGATGGGAAACGCGTTTTGGACTGGGAAAGATATAATAATGTGTTATAGTGAGCACCTCGCCGATGGTTCTCAGCTAGAACGCCACTACATATTTACCTTCACGTTTTCAAACTCTAGTCTGTGTCCCATGCAATTAAGAAGACATTTTTTTTTATGGCAGGTTCCATTTTATTCCTAGGGTGGGTTCGATATGCTTATTACAGAGAAAAAATGTTAGACTAAGTATCGCTTTAGTAACTCCTTATTCATCTATTATTTTTGTATTTTCATAATTTGTCTAGTAGTAATTCTTTACGTCTACTATTACTGTCGTCACCTTGGCGTGTTTGCTTGTGGAACTTTAGTTTCGTTGCATATAATGCATGCTCGTATTTGATCAAGTTATTGTTATAATTTTTTGAGGCTTTTGGTTTTCACATGCTTCAATAAATAATAGTCTCTTAAGCAACTATTCAATGAAACCTTGACCTGAAACGTATCAAATTAAGAAAAGTAAAATGTGCTCTCATCATCTAACTACCAAGATTAATGATCTATCATTTCTGATTATAAGAATGGTACTGAACGCTAATTATTTATCGTTCGTTCGTTCTCAGCTTTTAATTTTTTTATTATTTTTTCTATTTTTTATTGGATACGTAATTTTTATGACTATGTTTTCATAAGATTATTATTAATATAATCATTCATGTTACTTTTGTTATTTAATTTGTAACCCTTACATATTCCACATATAGTTGAATACCTGGTTTTAAAAGGAAGTCTAATGGAGGGTAACTACGAAAATGATACAAAACCAACCGGAGATTACACGTCCAACTGCACAACTGTAGCTTAATAACCAACGATAATTAATAAAATAAAACTATAAATATTTCTTGAGTCATAAACTAAGTTGCAATTTCAAAATAATTTCCTACGAGTTCTTAAAATTTCAGTTATTAATGACTATTACTGTGGACGATTTAATAATACGCATTAGTGTACAGTAAATTTCTTTGGAAAATTATAAATTTGGAATAATTTCTGGAATTTTTCACAACTTGTATTTATTTGTTAATGTCTGTTTTATCACCGGACCTTGTGGTAGGGGCGTAAGAATACCATCACCGTAGGTCCTGCATGTCGTAAAAGGGTGGAGCGACAAAAACCCCACACGACAAAACCCCCAATTACAAAAGAAAAGCAAGTCCGTCAATCATAGCACAAAAGTGCCTTGGTAGATTCATTTTCCTTGTAGTTATTGCTTTAGGTCCTAAGCTTTGTAGTTTCCGCCATGTGTTTTGTTTTAAATGATAAAAGCACCTTTTTGTATGAACCCGAGGTCCCAGTACATTTTCAATAGCACTCAAAAGTGATTTTTCAAAATCTGTCATCGTAGTGCCTGAACTCATTTATAACCCTAGTTCCTCTCCTTTATCTAAAACTGTCGTAAGAAATTCTTCATAGATTTCCTGTGATTTGCCGGAAAGAAAATTTTCAAGTCCCTCAAAGATTATTTATTCTTAGGGCGTCCTTCTTGGCGTTTTCTTTGAAGATATCTTTTAACTGTATGTATATTTCCCAAGGCAATTAAGTCTTCCTTCTTGAGTCATACTCTCCAACGAATCCGCTACAATGAGACCAGTATTTCCTCTAGTTGATTTGGCCTGTTGATAGAGTTGCTATTTCCACTGATCCTTCATCACGATCATGATTATGTTCTATACTTGAAAATGACGTCCGATATTTCTAAATTTGTTGTTATTTTTCCGTTACATCCAAACGCTGATCTTCTAGAACATTCCCATCTCTTCGTAGTACCACTGGTGGTTTTTATAGTATACATGTAACCTTTATGGCACAGTTTCTCTCCAACTTTATGATTACGGATGACTTCCTTGATGGGCAAACAAATAAAGAAAAGTTTATTTACTCTCAACTTAAAGCTACCTTTTAGGAGAAGGATCTTATAATCATTGTAAATAACTACCAAAAGAGAATTATCAATACAATTATTCATAGATAGTTTGCTAGTTAGCAGTTACAAATAAAATAACATCGTTTCCTTGTAACCACTGTAAATAACTATCGAATTACGATGGGTAATTTGTTAGTGGCGGTTTTGTCGTGAGGGGGTTTTGTCGTGTTTCTTGTGTGGGGGTTTGTTGTGTGGGGGGTTTGTCAGGTATTCGTTGTAAAAGACGACTAAAAGGACAGTTGCTGCCTTGCAGCCTTACTTTTTAGGAAAAAAAGCTAATAACTGTGTAAACTACTGCATTTCAGTATTACTTTTTTAGTCAAAGGCTATGGCCCACCACCAATAACTGTGGAAACTGCTGCCTTGCAGTCTTAAAACTTAGACTAAAGCTAGTTTCTAAAGGCAGGCTGCCAATAACTGTGGAAACTGGCTTTTTGCAAATTGCCCCCAGTTGGACTTAGTCAAAAGGCAGGCCCACCGGGCCAATAAACTGTGTTGATGACAGCAAGGGCATGCGGTCGGGTCGCCCGATTGCCAAACAATAAACTATGCCTGGTGCATGCAGTGGAGAAGGCGCATCAGGCAACCGACCCCTTACTGTAGGGATAACGGTGGGGCAGAATATAAGGGTCTGTTATATCACCATTACCAATGACATTGCAAACTAAATGGACAAAATAATGGGCGCATTCTGTAGCTTATGTGAGAGAGAGAGAGAAAAAAAAAACCTTCTGGAAATGGAACTTGATTAAAGCAATGTTAAAGTCTCATTTTTAGCCGAATCAGAATTTGGGTGCCGATTACCTGATGCATAACAGTTGGCTGATAAAGTTGATTACCTCTACCGAAGTGAAATGACACGGGTCGTTAATTTCAGATCAATTGTGTTAATTGAAAATTACTCGCAAATGTACAATGATCTAACGATGTACTGTCACAAAAATACGAAGGTCTGTTGAGTGATATTTATACTGTATTTTAAAGACTGATATAATAAATATTTCTACAGTTTTACCGTACAAAAATCTGCTTCATTCAAATGGCTTATTATAGAAAATAGTAATTAACTCGATATATATAAAAATAATTTTCAGTTCGTTCGTTATACACACCCAGACTATGAGAGCTATGACACTTAGTCTGAAAATGATTGCATATTCCGTCATGTAGGGGTTGTCATCACGGATGGCATGCCTCGTTTTATTCCGAGCAACGCCGGTAGAGCAGCTAGTATATATATATATATATATCATACTAAAATTGATTTTAAAATATTTCTAGTTTCGCCGTACAAAAATGTGCTTCATTCAAATGGCTAATTATAAATATATACATATATATACACACATATTATAGGTATAGTGCTACGATACAACTGTTAACACTTTCTTTGGTAAAAAATGACTAGAGAAAAAGCTTAACATCGATACACTCTGATGACACCTTAAAGTTGTTTCAACTGTTCCCTCACGTTCATCAGTGAGAAACGTGACAAAAGTTCACAAAATTTTAGTTTTTTGACGATTGGCAAACAAGGTGCAGTTAATGTACAATTCGGCTCAAAACCAAAGTTTGTGGTGGATGAGGTGTCTCTTTTACTCTTGCTCATCCCTTGCAGTATTATTCAGTTTGTGTAGCTTTTTAATACAATAACAGTGTTAACCCTTTTGTTAACGATAATATCGTTTATATTATTTCTCTTTCTTACGCTTTTTGTAAGTCCCAAGGTGCATCCATAATGCAGTAAATAAAGTCATAAAATCAGGTCGACAAGCTTTCCCACATATTTTCACAAACAGGTTGAATGACAACAAAAGACTTACTGGTAACTTAGAACTAGTTTCCTCTTGCGGTTATACAGCATTTGCCGAATACTTTCCTCCAATTAATGATCGTTTAACTTGTCCTCAACCTCTCTATATGATACGTTTCACTGTCGTATGGATACATTCTTACAATTAGTCTTGAAGCTCCATCGACTCTAATTGGCCGATCCGGTCCCCTCCAAACCAATCACCGCCCTACTTCTAGCTGCAAGTCTCTCCCTCGTGGGCGCTCATTTTTTCGCGCACGTTCGGGCGGGTGCATTGAAGGTTCGATCGTTAGCACAGCCGAACTTTAATCGGAAATGTGGAATTGAGAACTCCTCGAGAGATGATGGAGGATCTCATTTTTTGGCCGAGGGAGAGACTAATGTCTCCCAACGGATTTCCTGAGGTTTCTGGGACTAACGACGATGGGCGAGTATAAAATATGATGCAGTTGGTGAATGGAGGGAAGGAGTCATTTTTATGGTGCGTTGGAAAACTGTAGTGTCGTATTCAAAAGAGAACTGGCACAGAGAGGATACATTTTATACTGTGATGTAAAACTAAATTAATAATCAATGGAGAACTATCATTTATATATATATATATATATATATATATATATATATATTATATATATATATATATATATAGAGAGAGAGAGAGAGAGAGAGAGAGAGAGAGAGAGAGAGAGAGAGAGAGAGAATGGTGTTGCAAAACTTTAATAATATTGAAATGATAATCAGTAGAGAGAGAGAAGAGAGAGAGAGAGAGAGAGAGAGAGAGAGAGAGAGAAGAATGATTCATTTGAATCTTCTTTCCTACCGTTATCCCTAAACTAAGGGGTTGGTTGTCTGATGTGCCTTTCCTGACAACATCAAGCATGGTTTATTATTTGGCAAAAGGGTTTTTACGACCGCATGCCTTGCTGTTATCAACCACAGTTATTGGCAGTTGGCCTTGTCTCTTTCTAAAAAAGTAAGGCAGCAGCTTTCCTTTTAGTCACCTTTTACGACACAGCAGGAGAGAGAGAGTTTCAAGGAGTTACAAGGATTAGGATGTCACTAAGACTCATTAGTCCATCTGAGTAGACATCATGCGCTCACTATCTCTAGGAGCAGGTTTTTCAAATTAATTCACAGATGTGTTGTATCTCTTTAGTTCTAGTCACCATTAATTCTTCTCTGGTTTTCGCTTCATGTAAGTAGGTTACTGTCTACTTTTGTTACAACTTTCAGTATTTTGAATGTTTTTTATTAGTTGTCCTTGCAAATGTCGTGTTTCCAAGCCATAAATGTTCAGGCTCTTCAGTCGTCTTTGGTAACCTATTTACCTGATGGATGGAATTAACTTTGTGGCTCTTGCTTGTACCCTTTCTAATCTATTTATGTCTATTCTTAGTGTTGGTGACCAGAACTGTAGTGCATATTCAAGATGGGGTCTAACTACTGACGTATAGAGCAGCAGCGCCGTTTCCTTGTTTCTGTATTTGGACTGCCTCTTTATATGTCCCAGTAGTTTTCTGTGCCTTCTTTTCAGCATGTAGTTGGTATGAGGGTTGTTTTTCCTATTTGTAACACTTTACATTATCCAGGTGAGAGGAATTTGCCATCTTTTTGACCACTCTCCTATTTCCCTTCGACCATTTCTTAAACATTCCAATGTATCTGGGTCTGCTGCATTTACACCTAGTTTGGTGTCATCTGCAAATTTGGCTATCCTGCTAGTTAAGCCTCCATCAATGTCATTGATGTAAATAAAAAAAACAAGAGCGGACCCAGGACAGAATCCTGGGGAACTCCGTTTGTCACATCTGCCCATTCTGATTCTTCACTATTTATTAAGACTCTATTTTCTATTGGTTAACCAGTATTGATCCAGTCTGCTATTTCTCCTACAATTCCTAAGGCTCTTAACTTTTGTCATCTGTTTCTTGTGTGGAACTTTATTAAAGGCCTTTTGGAAATCTAAGTAGAGTATATCTATTGCACTGCTACTGTCGTAAATTCCAAGCACATTATGAAAAAACTCCAAGAAGTCTGATAGGCAGGATCTGTTTTGTCTGGAACCATGCTGGCTGTTTAACAAGAAGTTGTTCTCTATCAATTTGATTTACAATTAAAGACTCGGGAATCTTACAAAGACTGATGTTATTTGGAAGGATAGGTCGATAATTTACTGGCTCTTCTCTTGGATATTTTTTGTAAACGGGGGGCACATTACTTAGTTTCCACCCCCTTTAGGTGCCTTTCGTTGTTTTGCACTTCTTCTGAAGAGTTTATACAGGTGAGGAACTATCTTCTCTTTTAACTCTTTAACTTCTCTTGGATGAATCCCATCTGGGCCAAGAGATTTGGACTCGTTGAGTTTATTTATTTTGTTTTTAATGTCCTCTTCTGTAAATATTATTTTCTCCAACGGTTTTGCCCCTTCATATTTAATAGCTGGTTCAGGAATTGAGGTCGTGTCTTCAATTGTGAAAACACTAGTAAAAAACTTATTCATTAACTCTGCTTATTCCTGCGCAAAGAATTCTTTTGGGTTTTCCTTGCAAACTGATGCAACTCTTATCCTCATTTGTATTTGCATTCTTCCTAATTTGTCCACCATTCTACATAGTAGTTTATGCCTGATTGCTTCTTCTGGTGTTGGGTATGGTTTCATTGATTTGTGCAATCTGTCTTTTCTCTTATTTTACTTTTAATTTCTCTGTTGAACCACAGGCTGAGGGTTGCCATTTGTTAGTATTTGCTTTAATGGTATACATCTAGAGTATTTTTCTGTGTATTCCTCTAGAAAGGCTTCCCATTACTTTTCTATGCCTGTGTTTTCTTCGTACTCTAGATTTTTAACATACTCATTCATATTTATTTTATGGTCACTCTGCTAGATTTGCACTTACTGAAATGTCAGACACTAGGTTATCATCTGTTGATAGGACAATGCCTAGTATGCTGTTTCCTTTAGTAGAGGAATTAATTTTTTTACAAAATCTAAAAGTCTCTTTCCATCTAAGTTTGATGCAGAGGTCATAGTGTGCCAGTGTACTGCTGCATTGAAATTTCCCATTATTATGCTGAGTTTGTTATTTATTTCTTGTCCTAGTAGTGCATACAGCTCCTCATGAGACATCTGTGGTTGGTTTGGATGTCTGTACACTATACTCTGCTTTTTTTCCATCTGTCCACCCGCCTGTGGTTCTCACGAATGGTAACACTGCGTCCCAGGCTTTAAATCAGGGATGGCCAACCTATGGCGCATTGCACGATACAAGTTGCGCACTATACCCCAGAGATAATAAGAGAAAAAAAAACATGCCTGCTCATAAAAAAAGAAAAATACTAATACTAATAATAATACTGATTTCTAGAAAAAAAAATACATAAAAGAATTCAAGTAACTTATAGCTAGAAGTGAGTTTTACTGAGATTTGTTCTAATCTAAAACAGAAATAATTTTAATTTGATTTTATTGTTCCGTGTGCAGCTATTAGTCATCTTCTTTAAACAATAATGCATCATCATTATATTCCTGTGTGTGTATGTGTATACATATAATTTATATATATATATATATATATATATATATATATATATATATATATATATATAATATATAGATATATATATATATATATAGCCAATATGCCGAATTACCATACTTAAGGGATTGAAAGGGGGTTAAAGTTTGTGTGGCTCATCTGAATTAGACGTGAAGAAAATTGTGCATGGGAAACAAAATGGTTGGCCACCGCCCTGCTTTAAATAGTTACATTCAACTTACATTCAACAATAATAATAATATCCTATTTCGAATATTAACGATGTAATTCACATACAGTAAATTATTAAAACACTTTTCAGTTGCAATGTACACCCATATCTTTTATTTACCTAAAAAACTTACACATACCGTAACTATTTAAAGCCTGGGACGCAGTGTTACCATGCGCGAGCACCACAGGCGGTCGACAGATGGAAAAAAACCGAGTATATATAGTATTAGAATGATCTTCTTCCCTAGACTGTTTACATTGATGCCAATTACTTCTTGCATGGTTCTAATTTTACACTGTATTGGAATGAGGTGGTCCTTGATACATAACAATGTCTCCACCTTTTTTATTGAGTATCGTTTTTGACGAATTTATATCCAGCTATTTGGTACTTTCCTACGAAGTCTCTTGTTGCCTCTTGTTTCCATGTTTCTGTGAGACCTACTGTCTAATTCTTCACTTGTTATTAATGCTTTGAAGAGATCTACTTTGTTCCAAATAGATTGTACATTAAACCTGTGCCACTCTGAGGGTCTATTCTATCTTCTCTATTGTTTTTGGTGGCTTTATAGTTTCCCTTATTGTCACGTTTCCTGCTGTGCTATTTACAACCCAAGTTTGGAAGCTTTCGACTACTTCCCTTCAATGTTCACTTCATGAGGTGTTTCAAGAAGTTTTTGATAAGAAAGTTTCCTAGAGATTTTGCTCCTTCCAAGTTTAAGTGAGTTCCATGTCTTTTATATAGTTTTTGATTCCCTACGAATCTGTCCCAGTGGTCTACAACCTAACATCTTTTTCTGGTATATTTGCTACAGTCTATCATTGATTCCTATTGCCTTGCTGAGTTGAGTAATGGCTTGCATAGATTCTAGGCAAAAGTCCTATAAGAAAGCAGTTATTGGTTTACTCACGAATGTTCTCTACAACATTCCTCAGGTTGGTTATAAAACCTTCTGTCAGTCCAGTTCTCCCATCTTTTAGAAATAAGTCGTTTCCTCCTCCCTCAACTATGATTGCACTTTCTCTACTTTTCACTTTGATTTTCTCGCTGCTCAGCTATCTTCTTTGCTCCTGCACTTAGGCAAGAATGAATTTCACCTCGTTTCTATTTTTGCCACAAAATTTAACCCCTGATCTTTTACTAACGAGCCTACTGTAAGGATGTTCCTCTTCTGTTTCGAGAGCGCATCAATTCTATTTGATGTATTTATTCCTTTTGAGGAAAGTCTTTTCTGCCTGCTATCATTCTTCTACCAACAGCATACTTGAATTCATCATTTTTATCATCATAAGCTTCTTTCATTGTACCTTGTCTAGGGCTTGTTTCTGTTTCATTTCTGGTTCTGTTCTTAAGCAATTGTTTTCTAATCTATGCTCTCTCCGTTTTCTACTATGTTGTTGTTCATTCCCGTTTCTCTCTCCTAAGGTTTGTCACTTCTCTTCTTAGGTCTCCTATTTCCTCTTCCATCCTGTCTTCTCTTCTCTTGCCTTCGAGTTTGTCCTTTGTCAGCTCCTTTAGTTACTTTGATAATTCTCCAACATCCCTCCTCAGTTTAGCTATCTCCTGTTCTTGTTGACAGGAGATACAGACACTGAGACTACCTAGCTTTGATGAGCATGCCTCTTTGTAGTCTATGCATCACTTGTTTACGTTGCATTTCACACGTGTGCTTTAATTTCAACTTTTCTTGGGTCATTTCTGTTTTTGTCTTGGTTTCAATATTTCCATCTGGGCTTTAATTCAGTATTCTTTCTATTGTGACCAGTTAAAAAGGAAAACTCTCACACAGTTGCTGCATCCACTTATCCA
>NC_087214.1:46525058-46537558 GCF_015104395.2 Macrobrachium nipponense
ATCCACAACAACAGATTTATGTCCCCATAAACAGTTTCAGGTTTCCCTTCGTTTTTTGGGAAGCAATAAAATAAGACAAACTGCGCGATCGAAGAAAGAAAAGTTCATCTGAAGAGAGAAGTGCCATCGTAAATGAGGACAAGGCTAAAATAAAACAGGTTTAATAGTTTCGTGGATGAATGACCTGATACTACGACATTTGTAAGGTTGTCTGACTGGAAAACGGTCATATGGAGAAAGATCTGCTTGAAAGGTATTCTGTTTTCTACACAAAACACCACGGCTCAATACCTGAGCATGTCAGAACAGCATTTTGAAATATAATTTTTTGGGGCTGAACGAAAACACTAAACAACAGGAATGATTTATAGTTGATGGTCGTGATCATATTACCATGTTTTTTCGCTTTAAAAAAAACTTCACGTTTTTATTGTCTGATAGTGTACGTAGTTATAAACTTGGAACACAAAAAAAATCAACTAAAGGTGTGACACAAAGTAAACATAATACAGAAAAGTAAATGACAAAAGATAATATGGCAATGAGAAAGTCTTCCGCTTATAAGCAATGTATAGTCTCCCTGTGTCATAATTAATATTAAATTTCTTATTTCTTTCCATTTCTGACTTCACTTCTTTGATTTACTTATACGCATATGGGAGGAACACAAAAACATAGTAGGCTACTCTTCAATTTTACCATTTACCATTTTTACTTAATACTTCAAATTTATACTACATTAATAGCTTTAAAAGTAAACTTTACTGACTAGCAAGTCTACCAGGATTGATCATCAAATAACCAAGGTAGCCTAACCTTAGTTTTAGCAAAGGTAGCCTAGTTTGGGATAACCTTCAGGAATGCTGATGTTTCTAGTCATGTCTTTGAAATACAGCTCAAGTCTTGGCTAGCTATGAAAGTCTAAGTTATTTCTTACAGGCTAGCCTAACTTAGACTGTACAATGTAAATAAATGTGTTTGAATTACAGGTCGATGTTACATAGCTATATATATATATATATATATATATATATATATATATATATATAATATATATATATATATATATATATGGTTACTATATGTCTGCAGACTGCAGCACATAGTAATTAGTAAAAGGATATTTTGCCAATGTTATTTCTCTAACGATATTGAAGTGACTTTCTATTAGTAGATTCCGAATTAACTTGTGTTTTATTTTTCAATAAATATTTTAATGTAGCCCCTCTATTCATACTAAAAGCCTTTCAGAATTATTTGAATTTTATTCTTCTTTGTTGAAGCAAATACTTTTTATGCACAGTATTGTTTAAGAATAAAGATTGAATAGAAAAGGGTAAAGTATTGAAAATCCAGTTTACTTCAAGGTTACTTTTCTTGATAACGATTAACGTAATTATTTCTTGCGATAAACTTAACAATACTGTGCATAAAAGTATTTATTCCAACAAAGAAAAAAAAATAATTCTGAAAGGTTTCTCTTATGAATAGAGAGGTTCCATTAAAAGATTTATTGAAAATAAAACACAAGTTAATACGGAATCTAATATAAAGGTACAATGAACATTGTTAATCAAAATAACATGGCAAAATATCCATTTACTAATAATTACTATGTGCTGCAGTCATATATATACATATATATGCCATATATATAAGTACACATTCTCCTTTGAAATCTTACAAGATAATTTACCAATCTTTAAAGACGGCTTAGAAATAACCGTAATGTAGTTACCATATCTACAAAACCTTATGGCTCAAAAATTGTAGAAGAGTTTATACAGCAAATTTAAATATATTTTATTTCTACATAAAGTACAGTTGTATATAGTAAATAGGTGCATAAATCATTCTACAGTCTTGGCGGACATCCAGGAAACACGTTTTAAAGAGTATAGGGTTTCCCATTAGATTGCGTGGGTTGCGCCACTGTTTACATAGGAATCATTACATAGCGATGGCGCCAGGCAGTGCAGGTCACAGACTGGTTTAAAACTGTTATACACTGTCCAATCTCTCCTCTCTATATCTATTGGTTTCGACCAAGGGGAAGGAAGTCATCATCCTCATCTTCATCCCCACCACTTATTTACTCTAGGGGTATGTGATCGATATGAAGCAGATGGAGTGATGAAGTGAAGGAGGATTTAGAGAAGAAGGATTTAGCAGAAGATGACGACTTTGATAGGAATAGTTGGAGAAGCATCAAGGCAACAGACTCCTTAGATTAGATAAGTGGTGGGAATGAAGATGATGATGATGCTTCCACCGTGGTCAAAACCATAGATGTAGAGAGAGAGAGATTGGATAGCATATAACAGCTTGTCATATCTGTAAACCTCTGCCACATCTGAACTTTCTCGTGACCATAGCCTTTAACAATATACCACCTTCTGAACTTTGCAGAAAAGGTAGATAATTTGCCATAAAATATTCATATATTCAGTAACTATATAGAATTTATTGTCAAACAGAGATATGAAAATATGTTGTAGTCAATTTGCTTGAAAAGAGGCAGGAAAAACTGAACTTATGAACATTTTCTATTCTAATGTAGCTGCATTTTCACTAAAAGGTTTCTAAAACAATTATTCTGATATTGAGCAATACAGGAAGCTATTATTATCATCACAGGGAATACTATGAAATAATTGAAGGAAATGTTTTATTTTACTTTTCCAATATCGAGTACAAAATCATGGCCTTGAATTCTGATTATGTAAGAGAAATACCCAGAGCTAAAGGATATACATTATGACGTAGGCATAATGATGCAAAATAAAAGTATTTTGAAATTATGTTTTGTATTCTAGTATATCATATGACAGATTTTATGATAATAGCTTCCCAGAGAGCCACTAGTTGGCCCTAAAACAAAATCTGCACCTCATTTTATGTTGGAAATTCGACACCTTACTATACTTTTTTAACAATAAGATGTATGACCTACTTCAATTTTACGTATAAAGTCTATCATTTTCTTTACTGAGGGATATACATACAAGGCAGAATGTCCTTTGTCTGAGCTTGTCTAAATTCCTGTCTCAATTCCACATGCATTTGTAATTCCAGGCAAACGCAGATACACAATCAAAACCTGGAAACGAACCATTTCCTTACACTATACAGAAGCAAAGAAATCCCCATTTCAGAGTTTCGAGAAACGAAAGCAAAGAGAGAGACGTCAAGAAGATGAAGGGGGGAAGGGGGAGGAGGAACTATGATATTAAGGGGAACGCCAAAATGGGATAATAACAATTTTCACAATGGGTATTTCATTTGGCCCGGAACAGGTTGGAAATTAATGAGCCCTCACGTGTGTTAAGTATCATTCGAGCCAAGCACGGCAGAGTAATATCATATGAATGGTTGTCTCTCAATGCGACTAAGCTCCACTCAGCCCAATGCAAACGGTCGGACTAACCGTGGCCTTTGTTAAAAAATTTTGAAAAAAAGAAAAAAAGAAAAGAGATTGAGCTGCAAATATTTGTTATACAAGCGTGACTGATTAGTGGCATGGGGGAGGGGGGGACACGCCCCATTGCGCAGTGTTGTTCGTCCTTTGTTTTCTGGTTTCCTTTCAAGATATTAATCCAGGTATAACTCTGCCACCTTTCTGATAGCCAAGCACAAGGCATATCAATATTCTACTTGCAGTGTTGGTGAAATAATTTATTTCAATCTTGCTTTGATTTCTTAAATGTATTGTGGTAAGGTATTTGACTGCAATATTCTTACTGTAACCGTAATGCATTTAGCAAGACTGTATCGCCCCTCGCAATTACCTTTGATGACGTTTTTATATGGCTATTCAGAGGCTTTTCAAAGAAATCATGCATCATGGGCAAATGCTACTTCGAAATATGATCAACTTTCAGGAACTATTGTTGAAGATGATTATAAATCCCCAATGTCTTTCATGTTTTTTTTGCATTAAAAGCCACTACCTGCCTCCTCTCTCTCTCTCTCTCTCTCTCTCTCTCTCTCTCTCTCTCTCTCTCAAATTGCATATTTCTGTTTTTTTCCCACTGGGCAGTGAGAAGTTCCAAAACTGAAGAGCCACCTTGCGCTTGTATATCATACAGCTCTAAGGTAAAGTTGCATAAGGAAAGCATTTCCTCCTATGAACATTGTCGGCTCCTATTTCTTATAATGGCCAGTTCAGTTTTTTTACAAAAACTTTCGACACCATCATCAAAAACTCGAGATCGTAGGTATACCTCATGGTCATTTTTCTAGATATCTTAGTGCCAGCAAACGTTGTGGTACTGATAAATGACAAACTCTTCGCTTGGCGATCACAATCAGTTTCATCCTCAATGTTCTCCAGTAATTCCACTTCTTGAGGAGATTCAAGGATGCCTTGCCTTTCTCATACACACACACACACACACACACACACACACACACACACACACACACACACTATAGACTTGTATAAATTCTTCTGTTAAAACAGGATACGTCTCAAGTGTAAAAGGCCCATGAGAACACTCTAGTTTAATGCTTAGGGCTATATTTCGGTGAACTGACTTCCACCCTTATCAAATACCTGATAAGGGTGGAATAAGGGTGGAAGACAGTCACTGAAATAAAGTCCTTACCGTTAAACCAGAGTTTTTTAACGAGTCTTTTATACTTGCTAATATATATATATATATATATATATATATATATATATATATATATATATATATATATATATATATATATATATATATTATATATATATATATTATACTATATATATATATATATATATATATTATATATATGAACAAAGTTACAGCCACGAAGGAAAAGTGAAACAATTGAGAATGCAAAGTACTTTCGTTTTTGATACCAAGACATTGTCATTATGGTAATAAGACGAAAGTATTTAGCATCTAAATTGTTTTTACTCTTCCTTCGTGGCTATAACTTTGTTCGTATAATCATCACGTTTTTTTACCTTTGTCAGGAGTTACAACAATATACAAAATGTTCTAGCTACACTGGACATTTTTAGCAACTTGTAAAACAGACCAACCTAATTCTCTCAGCAGTTTTCTTTTCCTTTACTCGGTGAAATTGAAACCAAAAATTTGAAATATGCATTGTATTTACAAAGAGGAAAATTTGACTTTTGCCTTCAAGAGTAAATAGAGATACATTTTCAGATTTTATCAGTAAGGTCTCTGGGTCTCTCTCTTGTCTCTTTATCTCTGCATTTTTATGTGCTTACGTTTATCAAATAAAAGTTCTCGTCCCCTTTTAACTGATATTTAGAGAAGCTATTCTATTTTCTTATAATTATAACAATAATTACGGACTCCCCGTCATTCCATTCGTTCCCAGTGTAATTGTCATTACGGAATTCGAACAGCTTAGCTGACATCCTACATTTCTTTCCCGACAAACTGTTCATCCTTGTATCCTAGAGTTTGTTTTACTTCGAAGGGGGAGATTATGTCGTGACTTGCTCGGAATTACTTGTGACCATTTCCAAGGTCTGAGGCTTTTGTTTTTAAATGTCCACAATTAAAAGTTTTGTTTGAATACGTAGCGCTTTGGGGTTGTGAGTAATATTTGTATAAATCATACTGATTCTAATTATGTTATTTCTTAATGAAACAAAACGATACATGGTATGTATGAGTAATGAGAATAATACATACTCAAACTAATTGCACTAACACACACACACACACACACACACACACATATATATATATATAATATATATATAATATATATATATATATATATAAATACATATGTATATAATATATACATATATATATATGTATATATATCATAATAAATTATTTGTCATCAGAATTAGATATCTATAATAATCAGTTACAAGGAATAAAATGGAACATAGTTTAAAGAGGTAAAGATGAATAGAATCATATAAACCATTTATTAAATCGTCCCAATTTCATTGCACCATATTTATGAAAATGCTCAGAATTAGTTCCCACAATTGACAATTCGATATGTTTTCCCGTGAAGCACGTGTAACGAAGCAGAGAGCTTATTCTTTTTTGTTATGAATACATCATTACAAATCTGAGGAAATGTTGCAACATTTGCTACATTTTAGTTTTCTGTAAAAGAAAACTATTGAGATGGTTGTTTTGTCTGTCTGTTTGCCCTCAAATCTTAACTACTAATGGGCTAGAGAGCTGCAAATTAGTATGTTGATCATCCGCCCTCCAGTCATCAAAAATACTAAATTGCAGCCATTTAGCCTCACTAGTCTTTATTTTATTAAAGTTAAATTTAGCCATGATCATGCATTGGCAGCGCAAATAGGTGCCAACAACTCAGGCCACCAGTGGGCCGTGGCTGAGTGTTTCAAACAGAAAACTTCGTAGCCCCCCATTTTTTTATTGTTCAGGCACTGGACATTCATTTTAAAATTTAGATGCTAAGAATAACGATTCTTCAACTCCAGTGTCATTCAAAACTGCTCAACTATCGAAGTATTTCACCGAAGGACGATAACAACTACTTTCTCACTCATATAATAGTTGTATGCCTTTATAGACAGCGGCTACAGATTTTCTGAAATTGCAGTTTCATAGTCGATGTTAAAAGGTTGCGCTATCTAGCCACAAAAAGTTGCTCTTTAGTTAATTATTATTCGGTCACACAAAAGGCAATTTTTCCTTTTCTTGTGCTGTAGAGGCTTGGCACACAAAAAAGATTCCCTCCTTATTTAAGATACAATGCTAGAGAAATGAATTTTCTATTTCGCGAATGAGGAATTTCATACAAATACATTAATTAATTTATATATTTCTTGTTAAAAAGATTCTAAACACAAATTCTTTGTAAAATTTGAACTGTTTTCCCAATACGAGAACCTAAATAGGAAGCCATAAAACTTTTCATTTTATCAACGGATCTAAAACGGAGAGAGAGAGAGAGAGAGAGAGTAAACACAAAATGAATATCAGATCAAACATTCATATAACTGTCGTGATCATATTTATACTTCGATGGAACAGGGAGGGTTACTTTTTTTTACTTTTAAAATAGGAATTCCACGGGTCGCGTTTTCCAAAACTATGCGCGTCATTTGTACTCTGCTCTGTATAAACATGACTTTCCTATTTTCCAGAATTTTTTTCATCGGATAGTAGTCTATCCAATTAGGGACCTGCATGTATGGAAGACTTAAATCCATCAGGTTTCATATTTCTTAAATGCACGCACACAAAAATATAAATATATGTATGTATATCTCAAGTATAAAAGACCCATTAAAACACTCTGGTTTAAAGCTAAGGACTATATTTTGGTGGACTGACTTCCACCCTTATCAAGTAATGAATGCCATTAGTTTCAATGGCGAAATATAGAGTGGGAGATATGCCCTTAGGTGATGCCTGGGGTCACCAGTAAGCGACATTGGTTCTGTTAATTGTCTTAATCCGCTTCATGTTGCCTTAAGGAAGATATTGTCTATATGGCCAGAGTTCCAGGCTCCATTGGTTGAAAGGTTTTCCTATTATCTTGTTGTTTTATCCGTGAAGATTCTACCATCTGACATTGTAAAAACAGCTACTCTTTATAAAATTCGGGATGAGTTCCAATCCATGGTATGGTTAGGGTTATTATCTCATGGACATTTGCTGAACTATGTCGGTCCATATCTAACCAAGTGGTAATGTTGAGTTATCTTTCCGAGAGAGATTTTCCTGTGAACCATAGCATGACTTGTCACAATCCCTACAGGGGATTTCATGAATTCCTGTCCTTAGAAACTGGTTAATGAAGGAATTCCTCAAAGTATTCGGATAATTGAAGATGAGAGGGTTGGGTTGGCCCAATATTTGTGAGATCTTATATATATATATATATATATATATATATATATATATATATATATATATATATATATATATATATATATACACATACATACATATATATATTTATATATATATAAAGCTCTTTCATTTTTTTCAAAAGTATCCTTCTTTTTCTGTTTCGTTAAATTTTATCAAAAGTTTTTTCAGTTCAATTTTCATATTACCTTCCTATATATCACATTATTGATTGTCTAAGAGTCTTCATTAACAAATACTATAGAGTTTATTACTTAAATTTTGTTTCTTTTTTTCATATAGGGATCATTAATGTATATATAGATTCTCATAGTTATTTAATTTAACAGTACTATCGTTTATAATATTTCCTCTTGTTTTCATATTAAACAAAGTCGATCAAATTTTAACATTTCGTTTAACTTCAAAACGTGACTTCAGAGCCTTTCATGAACACCTCAGCTTCAACTGAGCCATAAAAGAAAAGTATTCCTGAGGGAGATTCACAGTTGGATCTCGGTAAGATTTCGCTGTGGTAAAACTGTAAAGGATAAAAAAAGACAAAAATAATCATTTTCAACACGCTTTGATATAAGCACTATCAATAACAGCAATGATATATGCAGCACACATAAAATCGTAGCGATATGTCAGATAACTTTTTTTTAATTAGAATTCACATCAAGAGACAGTAGAGATGCTGCAATACCTTTTAATTCGTTTTCATTAGAATTCACAGCAGGAGACAGTAGAGATGCTGTAATATTTTTCAATAATTGGGAGCTTACAAAAACATCTTTGGGGTTATTAAGCAACCCAAAGACCAACAAATGTAGCGGTAGTGAATACGCAGCTTGACAAACACACAACAGGATATAGGCAATTATGTCTAGGAACGGTCGAACTTCAATGGAAGCAGACAATCAGATAGACAAGAATAAAATTCATATTCATCAATACAAAAGATGATCCTCCTAGGGTTTTAACCAGATATATATCCACCGCTGCGGCGTGTTTAGCAAAAGCCCGTTGGGGATGACCGTTAAAACAAAGAAAAGACTAAATATTATAAAGATAGTGACCCCAAGAAATATTAGTCTTAGACAACGACCACCAAAAACCCTTGGGGTCACTATCTAGGAAAGATCCCAAAAGAGTAGAGGATAGTAATACAAAGATGACTAACGATAATAACAAGAAAATGACTGTAAGAAACAGAAAAGGCAACCACTAGAATGCCACAAAGTTATTTTGGTCTTTCCCTCATTCTCCACACCTTCAAACAACCAGTCTGAATTTGAACCTAACCACTCACCCGACACTTGCATGTAGTCTATCCTGAAAGAATTGCTGAACTATTTACCTCTCCTCAGCATCTCCTGTTTTCTAATGCTCGTTGATGTGACGAAAACATTTGACAGCGTAAACTATCTGAGGTTCCTTTCGAGACTTCGAAATGAAGGTACATTCTTATATATTTTACTTTATATTGCTGGTTCTTAATGCAGCAATGTTTTTTGTTTGGTCGTCAAGTATCACAAGCTAATGCTGAACTGAACGCTATATTACAATACTATTATTTATTTAGGTTGATAATGTTGATAATCAATTCCCTGCTAGTATGACAGTGTATGATGAAAGCTCACTATAGACCAGCTGTGAAGTTGCAATTCTTGAAATTGACATATCGTGACGTATCCCGAAATATCAGTGACAGGTGTATTCTCACGAAGCGACTTATAGTTTTTGCATATATTTTCCCTTAATAGAAATAGCCAATCATTCATTTTTTGTATCACAGTCCTTTCACAACTTATTAAAAACGATATTGGTAAAATAAAGTACTTTACCTCCAGACATTCTGAAAAAAAAAATAAATAAATAAAAGTAAAAATTATTTTTGAAATCCATTTCCTCCGAACTGGGCAAAATGGCATACCTCAGTCCGTCAAAACAAGGACGGAAATTTGTGTAGCAAATGGGTAAAGATTTGCCATAATTCGGCTTCTCCAACGGCTTCCTCAAGGTAGCAATCTCTTACCATTTCTACGTCATAATGAGACAAATGCCCCACATGTTATCACGAAGCAACCTTTGTTACGTCGATGATACAGTTCAAATCTCTCTAATATTGCGAGGTCTCCAGCAGCTGTCGATAGCTACCGCAGGTATGCAAATGAACGTGACATACAGTGACACACCAGGGAACTGCAAGACAGTGCCTGACCACTTTCCATTCCCATTGATGGCTTAATTACACTGAAGTGCAACGAATTATTGCCTCGAGAATCACCTTCCGCAATTTGTACGTGAATGCTCATACCTGCAGCTCTTTACCAGTTAACCGCGTACGACCTAAAAGATACAGAATCTCCCTTCAGAGAGTTGTTCATGAAAGGTTCTCAGGTCACATGTTAAATTCTAAACGAAATGTTAAAAAGTTTAATGTACTATGTTATACGAAATTATATTAATGGAATTTCTTAATTTATTGTATTGTGTTAAATGGAATAACCAAAAGGGAATTTTAGAATTTAATGTTATAAGTTGAATGAAAAAAAATCACAAGTATTTATATACATTTATGATCAGTGTATGGGAAAAGGAATCACTTTTACTCTTATGAAATATAAAAATGATAAGATAACTGTTAATAAAATTAACGATGCATGGAACACAAAACAATATTTGCAAAAATTGGAAAGAACATAACTTCAAATGCTAATTATACCAGTTAATTAGTAAGACCACAAGAGGTATGCAAAAAATTCCTTTAAACAAATCTGGAAGGCATAAACGTGTATGAAATCTATATAGGAGACTTTTAGATACACCTTAATACATCCCACCACTGAGTTTACATTTGCATATCTACATTTCAAAATGACTGAGTCTTGTATTGTCCCTAATAATTAATTGTGCAAGAATATTAATTCTATACTGGCCTTAGGACACAATGATTAATAAGAAACAGAACAAAAGCTTTCAGCAGAGCCTATATTAAGGTGTTGAAGGGCGCAGCCAAGCGTAACTTGACGCAATGATTTTAGTATCTCTCTCTCTCAGCTTAATTTAGCTTCCCGTCAAAGGATTTCCCACTTCCAGATAAATAACAGTTTTGGGATGGAAAGGAATCAGGAGTCTCCCGGCCTCTTGTGGGAATTTACTTCCTGCTGAGGCGGTTCGAAAATATCTTCTGAAAATTTCAAAGGTTTCCTCGAAGGAAACATGGCAGAGGAAACTTACGTGACTAACTGTCGTATCCTCGGCTGTCTTTAACCGGTCGTGACACTTGGAAGCTTCTTTAGGTTTTCACATTGGTATTTTACTTATTTATTATTTTCTTTCTTTTGTCAATAGTACCAGAAAAAATAACTATCCTTTTTGGAAGGGTATTCTGCTACGTTCTGTCAGACTCAAAGAAAATGTTTTTTGTTCGTTTTGATGCCCTTTATCAAACTTTTTAGTTTTTGTAAAAGAAGACTGTTGAGATGGCTATTCGTCTGTCCGTCCGTATCTTTTTCTGTCGCCCTCAGATCTTAGAAACTACTGTGGCTAGAGGGCTGCGAATTGCTATGTTGATCATACATCCTAGCCTGAGTCGTTTTTATTTTATTTAAAGTTAGCCATGATCGTGTGTTTGGTACCAGCCACTGCCGGGCCATGGCTAATAGTGTCATACAGCATTATACGCTGTACAGAAAACTCGATTACGCCGAAGAAACTTCGCTAATTTTTTACGTGTTTTCTTTTGTATTATACTGAGCAAAGTTTTTTAAATTGTTTCATTTTCTTCAGGTAAATGCGGAACTTGATAATTCATATTTCCAGCATACAAGAAGGCCTTATTATTAAAGAAAAAAATTACAGAAGGCCATTATTAGAAAAAAAAAAATACAGTTAAGTTGGAAGGAAGGTTTTATACCACAAATACAAATGACACGCATAGTTCTGGAAACGTGACCTGTGGAATTCCTATTTTGGAAGCAAAAAAAAAGTAACCCATCCTGTGCCAGCCGAGGTGAAAAAAAAAAAAAAAATATCATGGCGATAGCTATATGTATGCATAGGCTAAAATTCATTTTGTTCTCTCTCTCTCTCTCTCTCTCTCTCTCTCTCTCTCCTCTCTCTCTCTCTCTTTTACTTTTGTGTTTTTATGCATGTTGATTAAGCATTAAAATTCCGTTCGAGATTCGTTGGAAAAATGAGAAGTTTCACGAGTTTTTATTCAGATTCTCGTATTGGGAAAAAGTTCAAGTTTTAAAGAGTGAAAACTGAAATCTTTCCGGCATGATATAAATAAATAGCGATTAGAACGATATAAGATTAATCATTCATGGAATTAAAGATATTTCCTTAACATTTTCCCCGAGTATTTCCAATGTTATCTAAATCAAGAGGGAAAAATTTCCTTGTGTTAAACCCACGAGGAAGTTAACAGCTCAGGAAAGAGAAATTGCATATTTGTTAGCTGGATATTAAACAATGAATAGACTCCTTACTTATCCAAGACTTTCTTAATAGATAAAGGTGGTGAGAAACATTGTTATTGGAATTGACTATGATACAGCAATTTCAGAAAACCCTATTTCAGAAAATCTGAAGTCATGACCGTCTGATGAAGGCGATCAGCAGCTACCAGGAACGAAATCTGCTAAATCGGGGAGAAAACTATTC
>NC_087214.1:46542558-46550058 GCF_015104395.2 Macrobrachium nipponense
CCTGCCGAGTATCAAGATGACTGTGATGTTTTCTGGTGGAGTCTGCCCTACTTTATTTGTGCCTTTGATGCTGAGTTAGAGAAAGCTGAAATGATTTTGACTCAGGTCTAGACCGATGTCCTAACCACGAAAGGGCACTCAAGGGAAAAGAGTTTCTGGAGCAGCGGAAGATATGGTACTCGATTCCATCGATGATAGACGAATGTGAAATCGATGCTGTTTTGGAAAGGAAAAAGGATCACACACGCCCAGTCCTGGAATCCTTTTTTTTTTTTTTTTTTCCCGCAGGTACGTGTTGACTTGGCCAGAATGAAAGGAAACGTCTTCTGTAAGCTTGGACGGCTGCAAGAAGCATGTGACTGTTTCCTCGATGTACTGGATAAGGACGAAGATCAAGATGACTGTAGGTTAAGACTGGCATTGTGTCTCTTGCTGCTTGGCAGACACGTGAAGCTACAGTCCATCTTGAGAAACTAGATGAAGATCAAGAAGATGTGGAAGAATTGATCGCAGCTGCCGAAAACCCTGGAAAGAATGGAACTTCATGGCTGCCCCTACGACATCCTAGGCGTTGCAGAGGATGCTGCTTTGAAGGAAATAGAAAGGGCCTACAGGAAGCTGGCCCTCAAGAGCCACCCTGATAAGTTCCAGGGGCCTCAGGCAGAGCGACAACAAGTGAAAGAAATGATGCAAAAGATCAACTACGCTAACGACATCCTACGTGACGCTGACGAAAGAGAAGAATACGACACTCTCAGGGGCTTCGTCAAGGACGTTGTGGATAAGCTGTTCGAAGATCCAAGTTTCCCGATGAATCCGATGATGAAGAAGAAGATGAGTCAGAACTGTCTGAGGAAGAGGAAGAATGTGATGAAGAGGACGAAGAGGAGGAAGAGGACGAAGAGGAAGAATGTGATGAAGAGGAAGAATGTGATGAAGAGGACGAAGAGGATGAAGAGGACGAAGAAGAAGAATGGGATGAAGAGGACGAAGAGGAAAGAATGATGAAGAGACGAAAGAAGAGGAAGAATGAAAAGGAGGCAAATGAAAAGGAGGAAAATTAAAGGAAACAAAGAAGAAACAGCAAGAGAAGCACCCAAAACTGAAGTTTTGACTGAATTGATGTCGAGTTGATGCTGCTGCGTCGTATTCCGGAGGCGTTGCGATCTGTTCGGTCCATACTATGGGGTTTGACTTCGGGATGGGTGTTGGTCTGTTGTAACCGGGTCTCCCCCACCGGTTCCAGCAAACGGGAGGTCCCCCCCCCCCACCTCCCAAACACATCCTTCAGCCAACCTCATAGACTGCCAAAGACCCCCCGATCAAAACCCCCTTGAACGCGATGGAACAACACCAACAAACAGTCAGTCGGAATTCACCTGTGTACTTTGCATCTTATTTCATCATTTTTGCAACTCAACAGAAACAAAGCTGGTAAATCGGACAAATAGATTGAAGGGCCTCAACGGGAATGAAGGTAGGTAGAGCCATTCCTTCTCTCTCTCTCTCTCATCTCACCTGCTCTCTCTCTCTCTCGGGTATCTCTCTCTCTCTCTCTGTCTTTTCTATCTCTCCTTCTCTCTGTGAGAGGTGGAAGAGGAGAAGGGCTCAGGGCAGGAAGGGAGGTCCACCCCTCCCTTCAGTCTTAGTTATTTTCCTCAGTCTCTCTCTCTCTCTCTCTCTCTTTCCTTCTTTCTTCCTTTCTCTGCCATCTTTCTCTCTCATCCTTCTCTCTGTGAGAGGTAGGAGAGGAGAAGGGGGGCTCAGGGCAGGTGGGATCCCACAAATCCCTTTAGCCATTAGCTTCTCCTCTCTCTCTCTCTCTCTCTCATCGGGCTCTCTCTCTCTCTCTCTTTTTTTTCTTTTTTTTCTCCATTTCTCTGTCTCTTTCTGGGCTCTCTCCTTCAAATCTCTGTGAGAGGTAGGAAGAGAAGAAGGAGCTAATGGGCAGGAAGCCATCCTTCACTCCTCCCTCACTCCTATCTTCTCCGTCTTCCTCTCCTCATCTCCTCTCTCTCTCTCTCTCTCTTCCTTTCTCTGTCTCTCTCTCTCTCCTTCTCTAGTGAGAGGTAGGAAGAGGAGGAGCTCAGGGCAGGAAAGTAGGGAGGTCCCACCCCTCCCTTTCAGTCCTTAGATCTTTTCCTCTCTCTCTCTCAGTCTCTCTCTCTCTCTCTCTCTCTCTCTCTCTCTCCTCTCTCTCTCTTCTCTTTTTTGCTTTCTTCCTTTCTCTGTCCTCTTTCTCTCTCTCCTTCTCTCTGTGAGAGGTAGGAAGAGGAGAAGGGGTCTCAGGGGCAGGAAGGAGGCACCCATTTCTTTTTCTCTCCTCTCCTCCCCGGCCTTTCAGTCTCTCCATCTTGCTCTTCTCTCTCTCTCTCTTCTTCTTTCTCTGTTTCTCTCTCTCTCTTCTCTCTGTGAGAGGTAGGAAGAGGAAGGAGGCTAATGGGCAGGGGACCCTTTCATCCTTCTTCTTTTCCTCTCTCTCTTCTCTCATTTTTTTCTTTTTTTTTTCTTTCCTTTCCTGTCTCTTTCTCTCTCTCCTTTCTCTCTGGAGTAGAAAGGAGGAGGGGCTCAGGGTCTAGAGGGCAGGTCCCCACCCCCTCCCTTTCAGTCTCTTAGCTTCTTTTCCTCATCTCTCTCTCTCTCTCTTTTTCTTTCTTCCGTCTCGTCTCTCTCTCTCTCCTTCTCTCTGTGAGAGGTAGAAAGGGAGAGGCTCAGGGCAGAGGAGGAGCCCCCTCCCAGCAGTCCTTAACTTCTTTTGGGCCTTCACTCTCTCTCATCTCTCTCTCTCAACTCATCTCGTCTCTCTCTAGCTCTCTCTCTCTCTCTCGCTCTCTCTCTCTTTCCTCTCTCTCAGCCCCTCCCCCCTTTTCCTCCGTTCTCTCTTCTCTCTCTCTCTCTTCATCTTTTTTTTTTTTCTTTCTTCCTTTCGTCTGTATCTTTCCTCTCTCTTCTCTCCTATGAGAGGTAGGAAGAGGAAGAGCTCAGGGCAGGAAGGGGGTTTGGGATGGTCCCACTCCTTCCCTCCCTTTCAGTCCTTAGCTTCTTTTCCTCACTCTCTCTCTCTCTCTCTCTCTCTCTCCATTTTTGTTCTTTCTTCCTTTCTCTGTCTCTTTCTCTCTCTCTTCTCTCTGTGAGATAGGTAAGAGGAGAGGAGCTCAGGGCAGGAAGGGAGGTCCCACCCCTCCCTTTCAGTCCTTAGCTTCTTTTCCTCACTCTCTCTGTCTCTCTCTTTTTCTTTCTTCCGTTCTCTGCCTTCTTTCTCTCTCTCCTTCTCTTCTGTGAGAGGTAGGAAGAGGAGAAGGGGCTCAGGGCAGGAAGGGAGGTCCCTCCCTTTCAGTCCTTAGCTTCTTTTCCTCACTCTCTCTCTCTCTCTCACTCTCCTCTCTCTCTCTTCTCTCTCTCTCTCTCTCTTTCTTCCTTTCCTCTGTCTCTTTCTCTCTCTCCTTCTCTCTGTGAGAGGTAGGAAGATAGCAAGGGGTAGGGGCTCAGGGCAGGTTTAAGGGACTGGTCCACACTCCCTTTCATCTCGTCCTTAGCTTCTTTTCCTCACTCTCTCTCTCGCTCTCTTTTTTTCTCTCTCTTTCTTTCTCTCTCTCACAACATCATCTCTCATCTCTCTCTCTCTCTCTGTCTGAGAGGTAGGAGGAGGGGAAGAAGGAAGCTCAGGGCAGGAAGGGAGGTCCCACGCCTCTTTTTCCCTCCCTTTCAGTCTAGCTTATGCCCTCTCTCTCTCTCCTCCCTCATCTCTCGCTCTCTCTGTCTCTTTTTTTCTCCTCTATCTTCTCTCTGTGAGAGGTAGGAAGAGGGGAGTGGGGCTCAGGCAGGAAGGGAGGTGGTCACCCTTACCTTTCAAGTCCTTAGCTTCTTTTCCTCTCTCTCTCTCTCTCTCTCTCTTTCGCTTCTTTCTTCCTTTCACTGTCTCTTTCTCCTCTCTCCTTCTCTCTGTGAGAGGTAGGAAGAGGAGAAGGGGCTCAGGAAAGGAAGGGAGGTCCCACCCCTCCCTTTCAGTCCTTAGCTTCTTTTCCTCTCTCTCTCTCTCCATTTCTTCCTCTCCTCTCGCTATCTACTTCTCTCTGTGAGAGGTAGGAAGAGGAGAACTCAGGGCAGGTAGGGAGGTCCCACCCCTACCTTTCAGTCCTTAGCTTCTTTCCTCTCTCTCTCTCTCTCACTTTCCTTTTTTCTTCTTTCTCTTTCTCTCTCTCTCTCTCTCTCTCTGTGAGAGGTTAGAAAGGGAGAAGGGGAGGAGGAAGAGGGTAGGGCTCAGGGCAGATTTTTTGGTCCCACCCGGCTCCCAGGTCCCGAAATCCCTTTGGGCAGTGTCTTAGCAGTCTTTGCCTCTCTCTCTCTCTCTCCTTTCCTTCCTTTCTCTCTGTCTCTCTCTCTCTCTTCTCTTCTGTGACTGAAGTAGGAGAAGGGGGAGAGAGGTAGGGCTTTCAGTGGGGGAGCCCCGGGTCTCCTCTCTCTCTCTCTCTGCTCTCTCTCTCTGTTCTCTTTTTTCTCTCTCTCTCTCTGCAGTCTTCTCTCATTTCTCTTCTCTTCTCTAATTTCTCTTTCTTTCTCTGTCTTCTTCTCTCTGTGAGAGTTAGGAAGAGGAGAAGGGGTCCAGGGCAGGCAGGAAGGGAGGTCCCACCCCTCCCTTTCAGTCCTTAGCTTCTTTTCCTTTCTCTCTCTCTCTCTCTCTTTTTTTCTTTCTTCCTTTCTCTGTCTCTTTCTCTCTCCTTCTCTCTGTGAGAGGTAGGAAGAGGAGAAGGGGCTCAGGGAAGGAGGGAAGTCCTACTCCTCACTTTCAGTCCTTAGCTTCTTTTCCTCTCTCTCTCTCTCTCTCTCTCTCTCTCCTCTCTCTCTTAACTCTTCTTAATTTCTTGTTCTTCCTTCTCTGTCCCTTTCTTCTCTCTGTGAGAGGTAGGAAGAGGAGAAGGGGTCCAGGGCAGGCAGGAAGGGAGGTCCCACCCCGGCCTACCCTTTCAGTCCTTAGCTTCTTTTCCTTATCTCTCTCTCTCTCTCTCTCTCTCTCCTTCCTTCTTCTTCCTCTCAGTCTCTTTCTCCTCTCTCTCTTCTATCTGTGAGAGGTAGGTAGAGGAGAAGGGGCTTAGGGCACAGGGAAGGGAGGTCCCACCCCTCCCTTTAGGTCCTTAGCTTCTTTTCCTCTCTCTCTCTCTCTCTTTCCTTCTTTCTTCCTTTCTCTGTCTCTTTCTCTCTCTCCTTCTCTCTGTGAGAGGTAGGAAGAAGAGAAGGGGCTTAGGGCAGGAAGGGAGGTCCCACCCCTCCCTTTCAGTTCTTAGCTTCTTTTCCTCTATCTATCTCTCTCTTTACTTTTTTTCTTCTTTTCTCTGTCTTTTTCTCTCTTTGATACTAATGGATTCCAGTATTGTTAAATCGTTTTCTTTTTGTACCTGTCCTATTATAGAAAAATCTTTGTCTATTAAAGTTTTACATATTTTTGAATGGTTTCTGATATTAGATTGTTCAGGGCTGGACAATCTGCTCCCAGTTCTGAAGCCGACCCCACTGTGAGCATCAATGCTCACTCACAACAGCCTCTTCGTACATCCGACATAGATCCCCTGACTACATCTGGGGCACTTGTACAGTGGTGCTCAAATCTCATGCGACATGATTCTTTCTGTATCATCCGGAATCTCAGACTCAATGTAACAGTTGCCAAGTAGTGCTTTTTATTTTATTTCGAATGTCATACACGTCGACAGTTTGCGAATTCACAACTAATACTATTTTCCCTAAGAATATATAGATATAATCTCTTTCATGCACTGCACTGGTATCATTCGTAGTTTACATCAAATGAAACTGAATACATATACTTTTTCACTGGTTAGCTCCTGGCACGGCGACACAAGATTGGTGGGGTTTCCAATGCCAGCGTGCTCGAAGTGTTCATTGCAACTACCTCTACAACATATGACCGTAGATCTAATACCTCAACAGCTATAACAAACTTTTAAAATAAGTTACAAACAGTTTCATTTGGATTTCGAAGTATTACGTTATTTTTCAAACGGTGTGTATGCTGCAGCAATCTAATTTACTAAGGGTTTATTTTTAGAGATTATCCGTTCTTTCCAAAAAAAAAAACAAAAAACAAAGTGAGGATTCTTTAAATTATCTCGAGAAGATAGATATCCAATTAAATAGTTCATTACTATTAACGTCGTCTAGGCCTATGCAAAAACAACTGTGACTAACGAAGACTTATTTTCATAAATGTCGTGCCGCTTAATTTTGGTGTGTAATTGATTCATTGGATAACTTGAAGCGCGAGAATATGCAGATTATTTTCATATGCTCTCCCGCCAGAAATGATTAGACTGTGAAACGTTAGTGTAATGTATTTTTAGCATGTAAAGAAAATAGCACAGCTAGGCGTAGGAACAATGTCTTGCGTTAACAAAGGTATAACTTTGCATGGGCGAAAATCTGCTGTATCGTAGTGAGTAAAAAAAAATTACTTTTTGAAGTGTAAAGTAAAGAAAGAAATATAACACAATTAATTCTATTTTTTTATGAAACACAAACATTTCCTGTAACAAATATAAGTAAATGTTCTTAAGAACATTTCATTGTCCTAACGCAAGTAAAAAAGAAAAAAGAAAAAATTTACATTCAATTCAGATATGATTTGGATAAATAAATAAAATGTACTTGAGAGCTTTTACAGTAACACGCAGCCATATTTAACTGAAATACGTATATCTTCACACTATAATAATAAAGAAAACTATAATACCTAGAGAAATAAGAAATTAATATTTTTTTGTATGAGAGCCTAAATGATCGATTGCTCTATTAATCCTGTTGGGCATTGAATCTACTAAATTTTTACATACGTCAGTTCCTCTGAGTGATTCCCACACTGACAAACAGTGGGAAATTAAAGTGTGTTTGGTATTTGGAATGCCACCTTCCCTTCCCTTAGTCATGATACCCCATAAAATTAAGTCGGGAGATTTGGCGGGCCATTCAACACGAACGATTTCTGGATGACTTTTCAACCAATCCTTAACTAATTTACTGTTATGAACAGTACGAGTTGTCCATCGGCAATGCAGATGGGCATAAGTTCGGGGAGCAGAGTTCTCACAGTAGATATCAGCACTTCCTCCAGTATTTCTACATGCTGATAGCAATCCAGTATTTCATGAATACAGGCAACAGTGCTCTTGGTCCGCAAGACGCCATCCAACCCCAAAGTCCAACTGAAATTCTGCCGCTTCGACGTTGTTGTTGAATATAGTTATCTGTATACATGAAAAGGGAAATTTTTTTTTATCTCTTTCTCTACACACACACACACACACACACACACACACACACACACACACTATATATATATATATATATATATATATATATATATATATATATATATATATATATATATATATGACTAAAATAGACCTACATGCTTAGAAATTGGTATCAAATTAGGCCTACGATGGACGATTTCTAAATTCATAATGGTAATAATTATATTTTTTTTTT
>NC_087214.1:46555058-46580058 GCF_015104395.2 Macrobrachium nipponense
ATATATATATATATAATATATATATATATATATATATATATATATCTAATAAAAGGAGCCCATAAAAACACCAAAATGTAGAGAGAAAAGTACTATATTCAGAGACTGCTGTCTCTCTCTTCAGGTATATGAATGAGAAAAGTTTACAGAAAAGGTGGTATTTATACCAAGAGATTCGTCCACAAGTAGCCAATTTAGGTCACCCCCGCTGATAATCTTCCTTTAATCTTCTTAAGCGTTGGTTGAATGAACACTGCGTCGACGATGTCCGATGTCCAATTCCCTTTTGAGATGTTCATTACCCTGCTTCTCTTTTATTAAGGCCGATTCCATCATTTGACTCTTGTACCGGCAGTTGCTGCTATAAATACACGTGACATATTCCAGTTTATTCTATGGTTATGTTCATTTATATGGTTTGAAAATAGCCGAGTTCTGTTGTCCATACCTAACTGACCGTTTGTGTTTGTATTAATCTCTGGGGAAGTGATTACCTGTAAATCCGATGTAAGAAATTGGTCACAGTCCTGGCATGGGATCTCATATACCCCAGAGTCTTTGGGCGATGTCTTTTGGTTGGACGGTATTTGGGTAGGTAAATGCAAAAGGGTTGGATTTCCCAAGGGAGTGTACTCTCTTAATCGTCTCCAGGTGGGGAATTTTTATTTTATTGTTGGGTGTGTCTCTGGTCTTGTCTTTAGGGGGTCGGTAGAAAATTACGTTTGCTTTTTTGAATTGCTTTCTCAATTATATGGTCAGGATACTTTAAAGATGAAAGTTGCTTGCGAATTAGTTCAAATTCTTTTTTCCAGGAAATCTGGGGAAACAAAATTCGTAAGGCTCTTAAAAATATACAGAAAACCAACGTTCTCACTTTCATATATTCACTACTTTAGCTATCATGACAATAATATCAAGATAGGTGTAGCTAGCAACCTATTTCATTACAATGAATTATATATCATCTATATATATATATATATATATATATATATATATATATATATATATATATATATGCATATATATATATATATATATATATATATATATATATATATATATATATATTTATGCATATATATATATATATATATATATATATATATATATATATATATATTTATGCATATATATATATATATATATATATGTATATATATATATATATATATATATATATATATATATATATATATATATATATAGATAGAGAGAGAGAGAGAGAGAGATGAGAGAGGCGAGAGAGAGAGAGAGATTTAGCCGCCGGGGGTTTTCGATATGTTTTATACCCAATGTCAATGGGTTTGTCTTTAATTACTTAAAGACAAACTTAAATGAAAAAACTGTAGTTTGGTATATTTTTCAAAACTAGAAGCAGTGCTTACGTTTTTAAAGAGCATATTTCTACAATGAATTTATATATGCACATATATATATATATATATATATATATATATATATATATATGATGCCATATATATATATATATATATATATATATATATATATATATATATATATATATATATATATATATATATATGCATATATATATATATATATATATATATATATATATATATATATATATATATATAGAGATGAGAGAGAGAGAGAGAGAGAGAGAGAGAGAGAGAGAGAGAGAGAGAGAGACTAATAACAGAAATTTTAAACACTCTTTATTAAAATGAATGAAAAATAAAAATAATTTTTGAGACGCCAGGAATTCCTTACAATTAATCATATCTCAAAAATAAAAGCGTGGTCGCCAAACATAGAAGGAAATGCTACACGAAAATTTATTTTTTTTATTCCCTGTTGCATTTCCTTCCTTGTTTGGCACCCATGCTTTTATTTTTGTAAACATGATTCATTGTAAGAAAAATCTTGTTGTGCCTCAGAAAAATTATTTTACTTTTTTGTGCATTTTAATAGAAGAGCGTTTAAAATTTATTTATTATTACTTTACTTTATACATTTTAGTCTTGACAGAAATTATAAACCGATTTATTATTGTAGCTAACGAAATTGAACATGATATTATCGATCCTCTCGAGCCAAAGAAGGTTTGAAAAATGCGTTATTCAATTCATTCAAATCCTGAGATACTGGTAGAGGTCACTATAAGGTCACTAGAGGTCACTGCTGATCTACTGATCATGTAAGGTTGTATTGTTTGCCACCTGAAGTCCATCGGACGAAGGGAACAGGTCGAAAATTGAATTGCAAGATTTGACCCAGACAAACAAACAAAGTCAAAAAAGCAAGCTATATGAAAAACGTATAATAAAAAAGAAACTAGAGTTATTTCCGTCCCGACTCCTACGAGGACATTGGTTCTCAAAGAAAAATTCTCCTCCATCGACAAAAAAATAGCCGTTTGACAATTTTTTCCACCTCTCCAAAGGAAAAGCTCCTCCTCCTCCTCCTCTGAGTGAGCGTTTCTTTGCTGTATTCGTGTAAGGAAACGGTTGTTGTTCCGACGTCCTGACTGTGTCTTTGTTTATCTGGTATTACAAACAATTAAGGGAGATTTAAACAAATTTTGATATTCACCTGGAAATTTAAGATTGAAATACATCACTACTGCTCATTGTTTCACAAAATCTAGGAGCTCAGCAGAGGAAAGTTTCAAACCTGCAACGTTAAATAAAGCGAAGTGCCATCTAACGGCTCTCTGGGGAACTGCTATCATAAATCTATGCGTATAATCTACAAGAAATGTGAAATGTAACATTACCATTATTCTCGATTTCCGGTATTAAGAAGTGTAATGAATTTTTTGTAATTTACTTCGGACATTTTTTTTCTTACTTTATAATTCCGTGATAAAAACCTTTCATTACAAAATTCTCTTCACCACTTACACTGAGTTCTCGTTCAATATTTTCTTAATCTCAAAATTCTTATTGTACATAATCATCATCTTTTTAGTCAGAATGCAATAATACGGCAATAGAAAATATTAACAAGTTCACTTTTCAAGCACACTGACTACACAAGATTTCTAGGTTTTTAAATGAAGATATGATCTTCCTGAAATTGATAATTGTCGCAGCAGCAGCTGCTTTTAATTTTCTGTAAAAGAAAACTATTGAAAAACTATTGATATTGATATGGCTGTTTGTCTGTCTGTCCGCCTTTTCTGTCCGACCTCAGATCGTAAAAACTACTCAGGCTAAAGGACTGCAAATTGCTACATTGATCATCACCCTCCAATCATCAAGTATACCAAATTGCTGCCCTCTAGAGTCAGTCCTTTTTTATTTGATTTAAGGTTAAAGTTAGCCATGTTCATGTGTCTGGCACCGGTATAAGAAAGTAGGCCACCAACAGGCCGTGGCTGAAAGTTTTATGGGTTGCGGCTCATACAGTTAATTATACGCTGTACGTAAAACTCGACTCTTCCATGAATTTTTTTTTATTTTTTTCCTTGTTGTTATTGTTAATGATGGAAAAACATAATATAAAACTTTAACACATGCGTGACCAAGTAAAAGTTATTTCCTCCTCATACTGAAGAATTTAAATTACATAATTTGAAACATCAGTTTTAAAATTCTAATCTTCATTGACTTAAAAAGCAAACAATGTTCCATGTCTGATAATATGTTATCTATATTTACAGAATATTCGATAGTACAAGCCGAATTACCTAAATGACTTGATGATATGATATGCGTCCAGTTTCCATCTCACTTACAAGCTATAAGTGATTTATAGTTAAAGACAGATGATGTGATTTGATTTTATGAAATTTAGTGTCATGCTAAACACTGGCCGTCTTCCCGGCCTTTCAGTACTCAAGACATTGAAAAGAAGGACTTGGACCAGTTGAACAGCAATATAAGCAGATTCAGAAAATAAAAAAAGTAAAAATACTTCCCAAAGTATCTTCGGCGCAATCGAGTTTTCAGTATAGCTTATAATGCTGTATGAAACTCTCAGTTACGCCCCATGAAACTATCAGCCGCGACTAATGAAGCATTCAGCCATGGTCTGGTGGTGGCGTGTGTTACTGTCACCTATAGTGGTGCCAGATGCAAGATCATAGCTAATTTAATCTATGAATAAAATAAAAGCTACTGAGGCTACATAGAGGGTTGCAATTTGGTATATCTGATGATCTGAGGGCGGATGATCAACGTACCAATTTGCAGCCCGCTAGCCACAGTAGTTTTTCAGATCTGAGGGTGGACACGAAAAGTGCGGACGGACAGACAAAGTCAGCATATTAGTTTTCTTTGACAGAAAACTAAAAGCTGAGGTTTCAAAGCATCAAAACGAAAAATAAATATGACCACGACCATTAACGCAAAACCATTCCTATTGTGCATTGGTTGCATTCGTACCAAAAAAGATTAGTATTTCCGTCAAAGTATTACTGTTGTGATGTTACATATCTATTTTGAAATACTGCAAATTATAACTTTGTTGGCCTAATTCACAGTATATACAAATATTTAATAACTGAGATGGCATTCCTGAATGTTACATTTGATTTGTTTTACGCTCCCACACAAAATTCTTGAGAAATCACGATCTTCATAATATCTTTCATTAATAATCCTATAGAGCATATCTGTACTTCCACCAGACTATCCAGTCAGACAACCTTTTCAAATTTCGTAGCATCAGGCTATTCATCAACGAAACTATTAAACCTGTTTCATTTTAGACTTGTCCTCATTACGATGTCAGCTTCCTCTCCTCCGATCAACTTTTTCTCTCTCAATTGCGCAGTTCGTCTTCTTTTATCGCTTCTCAAACTACATGAATGGAAAACTTTAGCTGTTTGTAGGGTCATAAATCTGTTGTTGTGGTTTTCGATAAACATTCCATCAGGTCCATTTTTTATATCATGTCTATGTCAACATTAATTTTTTTCTCCTATCAGATGATGTCTTCGGAGATGAAAGAACGCCACAGGTCAATAAAAGGAATCTATCATTTTAGAATTGTTTCACTGAAAACCCAAATATTGAATATCAATATTTATGAAAGGAACTTTATATGATGGGACTAGTTTACCCATTAGGAAGCATTTCCACAAAACAAAAAGCCACTATCCTTCCCTAACTGCTAATTAGCCTTAGGACAGATTATAACTGTACCCCAAACCGTCGTATGGAAACAACGAACAGGTCGTACCGTTATTACCAACTATATTAGTAGGTCCACGAAAAGGGAAGGGCCTGATGTTATTGTACAGCCAGTTTTTTCTGCTGGCCTCAAGAAAGAGCCTGATCTCTCCTTTAGAGGACTTTTCTTCGCAAGGGTCTTACAATCCTAAAACTAAGCATTCTTCTCCCTTGATACATGTAACATCGGAATCTCAAGTCTACGGCGTTTCCCGTGTCAGCAGTGACCAGCCAGCACCGCATATACATCTGATTTTAGTCAGGTGGTAATAACCGCCCTTTTATATATAATATATATATATATATATATATAATATATATATATATATATATATATATATATATATATATATATATATATATATATATATACATACACATACACATACACACACACATATATATATATATATATATATATATATATATATATATATATATATATATATATATATATAAAGGCATAAGCCACAACGGAGTAGCTGTAAGATCAGTGCCCAATATTTGGATCAAGACATTGAATACATAAGAAACATATGGAAAGATTTAAGTTATCCTTCACCTACATTAGACATTTGCTATAAAAAGCCCACAAAAAGTTTTATAGTGTAAGTTACACGGAGAAAGAAAATTCTAAGACATTCTCAGTCTGCCTTATTTAACAGATTTTGAAAACCATTAAATCAATTGTTAAAATCCTTTAAAGTCAACATTGTTTTTTCATGTAATAGCACTCTAAAAGGAATGTTAATAAAAAATGGCCCCAGGGAAAGCAACAACAATAAATAAAATTCCATGCATGGACTGCCCCTCCTTTTATGTCGGACAATCGAGCAAGGGCTTAGAAGTAAGATTGAAACAGCATAAATATTCTGTCAAAACTGGGCAAACATCTAATGTAATATTCATTCAAGTGAAAACATCATCGGATAAATTGGATCGGTAGTTCAGTAATTGCAAGATCAAAAGATGTCTTAACAGGAAATCTTTTAGAATCTGTCATTATTCAACTTACTTCCCTTTTGTAATTTTAATATCAGTTGTGGCCTGTTTCATTTAGACCCTTGTATTTGTAATATGTTTTTAAGAGTGACCTCAAAGATACAATCAAAGACTTGAATACAAATTAGTTGCCTTATAGATATTTTCTTTGTATATGCATGTTTAATATGACTTGTGAATAAGTTTTTTTGTTTACCAAAGATCTGAAGTGGTCAGTTGCCGCCTGTATATCCTAAATTGTCTTTGTCCCTGTATTTGAACAGTTGGACTTAACTTTTTGTTCTTAAATTGTACCCATTATTTTTTTATGATTGGTTTGGGAAGGTTACTCATTCTCCAGGGAGTTTGGATTCCAGGTACTAATCTCCTCTAAATCCTATCTGTCAGTTATACGACCTTTCCTTGTCATCTCAGTTTCTCATGTATGTCAGTCCTGTCTGCTAAGCAAAGGACGTTGGGTCGAAAGATCGTGCAGCTACTCTGAGGCTCATACTTTATGCATTTATCACGTTTTCAAACTTTTGTGATTCAGTTTTTATATATATACATATGTGTGGTGTATATATATATTATATATATATATATATATATATATATATATATATATATATATATAAGATATATATATATATATATATATATATATATATATATATATATATATATATATATATATATATATATATATGAATAACTTGATCACGAAGTCATATAAAACATGATGCTATGTATAAATAAAGTTTTTTGCCACAAAGGAAAAAAAATGAAAAGAGAGATAGCCAAAGCACTTTCGGTCTAGTTCGACCCTTATATATATATATAGATATATAATATATATATATATTATATATATATATATATATATGATTATGACAGCGGGCAGACAACTACAACATTCCAACAGTGGTTCCAGCAAGACAACAGCTTACATGATCAGTTTATTAGAGCGTTTCGTGCCCCAAAACTTGGCACATCATTCAGTCTGGAATAAAAATTTATTCTTTTTTTAAAAAACAGTAAAATAAAGTAAAAGGTACAATCCAAAAATATGAATTATTAAAAGAACTATAAGTATTAAAAGACTTACCCTATCAGTTCAGAGAACAAGAGCAGAATGACTAGAAACGTGAGGACCGACCAAACTACACTTCAGGCCAACGAAAGGGGAGGTGGCAGAGACCTAATTGTTAAATTAGGCGATAGGTGTTTAATGTAAAGTGAACTCAATGTTGTTAGAAAAGGATGCTTGGGTTGTTGAGGTAAGGATAGAAAAATGTGTTTTTTTCATAGGAATCTTGCATTTTGATGCATGTGTTCGAATACTCAAGAGTTCGGGATTCGATATCCTGGATCCCAGTCCTATAGTGAGTCCCCAGTGACTTATAATAACGGACTTGCAAACAATCTCCGTGTTTAGCCAATATAAAGTACCAAGGCATCTTGGCATTCATATCTATAGATTACATTGGACAACATAAAATCTTGAAGCTTATCCTTGTAAATTGAAGAGGCTACCGATCTTTTTTTGGATTTTACAAGGATTAGGTTTAGTCTTAGGAAACCTAATTCTTTTTCTATAATGTTTTTTTATTTTAAGCGTAGTTTATCTGTGTGGATAAAGGGAATTTCTAATTACGTATCTCACCCCCTGCTAGTTCAACGTACCTAAACTTAATATTGTACGCATCAATTCCCACCCTTATCCACACAGATAAACTACGCTTTAAATATAAAAAAAACTTATAGAAAAAGAATTAGGTTGGTTTTCCTAAGACTAACCCTAATCCCTGTAAATCCAAAAGATAGGTAGCCTCTTCAATTACAAGGATAAGCTTCAAGATTTTATGTTGTCCCAATGTAATCTATAAATATGAATGCCCCAGATGCCTTGGTACTTAATATTTTGGGCTCAACACGGAGATTGTTGCAAGTCCGTTATTATAGTCACATGGGACTCAGCTTATAGGACGGGATCCAGGATATCGAATCCACCCGGAACTCTCGATATTCGAACACATGCCTCAAAATGCAAGATTCCTATGGAAAAACACATTTTCTATCCTTACCTCAACACCCAAGCTCCTTTCTAACAAAACACTTTGAGTCACTTTACATTAAACACCTATCGCCTAATTTAACAATTAGGGTCTCTGCCACTCCCTTTCGTTGGCCTGAAGTGGTAGTTTGGTCGGTCCTCACGTTTTCTAGTCATTCTGCTCTTGTTCTCTGAACTGATAGGTAGTCTTTCAATACTTATAAGCTTTCTTTTAATAATTCATATTTTTTGGATTGTACCACTTTTACTTTATTTTACTGTTTTTTAAAAAGAATAAATTTTTATTCCAGACTGATGATGTGCCAATGTTTTGGGGCACGAAACGTCTCAATAAACTGATCATGTAAGCTGTTTGTCTTCCTGGAACCCCTGTTGGGAATGTATATATGATATAACACTTTAGCACGTGATTCATTTATCACCACATCCACAGGTAAAGAAAAATATGAGGTGGGGTGTAGGTCCTGACTGGTTTCGACTTTATTTCCAAGCCATTGACCAAAAGACTGATACATAGTATTAGAAATCACAAATATATATACTAAAAAAACAATACTGAAGAACTACACACAACCTTTTGAGACTGCAGATCCACCCACAGGCAGTCAAGGTAGGAATGGCTTTCAAAAAAAATCATTTGCTAAAACTCACGATATGCGAGGTCCATTTCAAAAAGTATACGTCTTTGGTTCATAAAAGGACAAATAATTCACCAATCAGCAAATTAGTTTTGTGGGAGTTGACAGCACTCTTACTGCGCATACGTGTAAATTTTAAGAGCTCTAGTGTGTGGCAGTACCCGCCTGTGAGGGCTAGAGTGCAGATGTCCAGCACAAGCTCGTCGGATTATCGTCCTACACAACATGTCGGAGCGCATCGAGCAGCGCTACTGCATTAAGTTCTGCTACAAGCTTGGTGATACACAAGTGCAAACCATCCAGAAGATTCAGCAAACCTTTGGCAATGAAGCCATGGAAATAACACAGATAAAGGAGTGGTATAATCGCTTCAAGCAAGGACAAACCTCAGTTGAGAGCAAGCCACGGTCAGGCAGGCCATCCACCAGCAGAACGAAGAATTCGTTGAAATGTTCGTCGAATAGGAGGACGACCGTCGTATAACCTTCAAAGAAATTACTGAAGAAGTAGGAATAAGCACAGGATCAGTTCATACAATTTTAACGGAAGATTTGGCCATGCGACGAGTGTCTGCTAAATTCGTTCCCAAGTTGCTGGTGGAACAGCAGAAATAACTCCGCCTGGAAATTGCACAAAACCTGCTTGACTGTGCAAACAGCGACTCTGACTTCATGAAGACTATCATCACTGGTGATGAGACATGGGTGTACGGATATGACCCGGAAACTAAATTTCAGTCATCACAATGGAAGCATCAGACATCACCAAGACCCAAAAAAGCACGACAGGTTTGCAGCAATGTCAAGGTAATGTTGACATGTTTTTTTGACTCCAATGGTATTGTGCATCATGAATACGCACCAGCAGACAAACAATTAATAAGGAGTATTATCTGGAGGTTATGCGACACCTTCGAGATGCTGTATGACGAAAACGACCGGAAATGTGGGCGGCGCGAAACTGGCAACTGCACCATGACAATGCACCTGCTCATTCTGCCCACTTGATCCAAAGCTTAGCTGGCCCCAAAAACAACACTCCATAGTGTTCGGCAATCCTCCCTACCCATCCAGAACATGGCACCTTGTGACCTTCCTGGCTGTTCCCTAAACTGAAAACCACCCTGAAAGGGAAGCGTTTTCAGTCGAGAGAGGAAATTATATGACCGAAAAACGGACGACAGCGAGCTTTACAGCATCCCAATGTCACATTCCAGAGATGTTACCAGCAGTGGCAGCACCGGTGGGAAAAGTGTGTGCACTCCAAGGGGAGTACTTTGAAGGTGATTGAATAAAAAAATTTCAAATGTGCAATTTTTTTTTTTCTTTATGGACCAAGGTCGGATACTTTTTGAATGGACCTTTGCTCTGTTTACAGATATGATAATCTTATTTCCATACATCTCTACCGCCTACCTTAAAATTGAAACAATTTACAAGTTTCTTTTGATATTAAAAGATCAGGTTTATACATTCCTTGACTGATGTTCATATTATGGTTGTAACTTTCTTTTATAAAGCTAGATTCAATTATATTCCTTTCCATTACATTATTTGAATACACAATCCTCTTTACCCCTTCCCAGTTAATAGCATGATGGATCTCACTAACATGTACAAAAACATCAATCAAGCTGGTTTGAATCATAAATATCTAATCAATTAAATTAATTGATACATTGAAAATCGGTTACATAGCTCTTTTTCCAACTTATCAATGTTACAATTCACCTATTCTGTAACTGGTGCAGTAACTACTGCAGTAGTGGACAATGCCCCCCCAAGAAGAGATCATCGATTGGTTGCCGAACTTTTGATGCCTGTTGTATGTCACAGATATGTTCTTAGGTAGGCTATGTACATACACGTCTGTGCCACCCTACGTAAAGATTCCAGTAGAAAATACTAATATTTAGATTATGGCTATTGCATCATGTACAGTTCATATTACGATAATCTTTCTGGGCTGGGAAATTGTAACATCACAAACCCAATATTATTTCCATGTTTACAGGACGAAAGACTGACATGCAAATGAAATTGAAGCACGCCATTCCGCATGATAAGATCAGCCCACACAAGAATAGGCAGGCAGAAATTTCTGAAGAAACAGGAAGCCTGCCATTCAGCTGACAGATCAGCCCACACAAAAGCAAAGCAGGCTGAAACGGCTGAAGAAACTGAGGCATGTCTTTCCATTGCCAGGATAGCCATAACAAGAGCCAGGCAGGGAGAAATGGCCGGAGAAACAGAAGCACACCGTTCAACTGATAGATCAGCCCACACAAGAGCAAGGCAGGCTGAAACGGCTGAAGAAACTGAAGCATATCTTGCCATTGCCTGAATAGCCCTAACAAGAGCCAGGCAGGCAGATATGGCCGAAGAATCAGAAGCACGCTGTTCAACTGATAGATCAGCCCACACAAGAGCAAGGCAGGCTGAAACAGCTGAAGAAACTGAAGCATGTCTTTCCATTGCCAGAATAGCCCTAACAAGAGCCAGGCAGGCAGAAATGGCCGAAGAAACAGAAGCACACCGTTCACTGATAGATCAGCCCACACAAGAGCAAGGCAGGCTGAACTGGCTGGAGAGACAGTGGCACATCAGGCGGTGGGTAGAGAGTTATGTTGGCGAACCAGAGATGCAGAAACATCTCCAGATAGATGCTTACGACAAAGACGGGATAGGACTGCACGAGCCACATCCAATTAAACTCGAAATGTCATGTGGCACCAAGCTGCCTTCAGATACAATCCTAATAAAGATTATGGAAATGATCCAAATGTACTTATTGGTTCATTGAACAATGAATGCACATCCACTGACTGATCCTCCGCAGCTTTACATCAACTGCTCACAGGAAACCCAGCCAAGTATAACGAGTTTTGTCAAAGAATATGGAAGTATAACAATTGATTTATGATGACTTCCTTTGGGGCTGATAAGGACTCTATTAAGGAGATGCGTGAAGGAGCCTTCTCTGCCACATTCGAGATACAAGGGCAGTGTTATCAGTGTTATCACCATTTCGGTAGCTTACTGTCGATGCCAAACATGAAAGAGACCCAATATGTACAGATATATTTTTATGGGTGGTGAAATGATGAAGTAAACAAACGTTGTCACCACAATTGGCTCACAAGAATTGAATGACATAATTTTAGATTTGCAAGCTATGTTCCATGAAACTCGTACGTATGTTTGTTCCTTTAAGCATGCATTATAGCAAATGGAAGAAAATTATGACCACAAGGTTATCATAAGAGCTGACAAGCGGCCAGCTGGTGAGCATGCATGTCGGTTTAATGCTCCAACAAGTAATGAAGTAATTCTCACCTTGGCTGGGGAAGAACATGGTAAGCGTGACAGTGTTGACACGCGGCAACAACAATCGTGAAAATATCAAGGAGACTTACAGGTCTTATGACAGCCTGCAAAAACCATTGATGTTTCCTCATGGGGAGGTTTGGGTATAATTTGAAGTACGGCAAGTCAGCCCCCTGAACAAGTCAAGAGATAGCAAAGAAAGTTTCTGTGTGTATCGCCTTATGGTCCGTGATGGAGAATTTAATCAGATCTTGCAATTCAAAGTAACCTGTCAGTTCATGGTAGATATGTATGCAAAAATAGAATCTGAACAGTTACTATACATTAGTCTTAACCAAAAGACACTATGCGCAGATCAGTACATTCAACTTCAAGATGCGCTGAACAGAGATGGAAATGCTCAGAATATTGGCCAGCATATCATTCTCCCATCCAGCATTACTGGCTCACTGAGATACATGCATCAACGCACACAGGATGCCATGGCCTATGTACGTAAGTTTGGAAGGCCCACACTTTTCATAACCTTAACTTGCAGCCCCAAATGGAAAGACTGCTGATAACCTTTTTGAGGGAAAGCGAGCAGATAAACATAATTGCGTGTTTTCACCAGTAAACAAGCTTGTTGATAACCTTTTTGAGGGAAAGCGAGCAACTATAGACCATGATATTGTGCCCGTGTATTTCACCAAAAAGTAAACAAGCTTGTTGAAACCTGAGGGAAAGCAGCAATGATTGACAATGGATTTGTGCCCGGTAAAAGTATTTCCCAAAAAGTAAACAAGCTGTTGTGGTTGTTGAAGGATGGAAAGTCTTTGGTGAATTGAATGCCTGGATGTATACCATCGAGTGACAGAAGCGAGGCCTCCCTAAACATCTGTCCATATGCTCACCTGGTGTAAAGAGGCGATGAAAGCCTAAGGATATAGACGATATATGTGCTGAGTTACCCGATCCCGAAGAAGACAGGGAACTATACAACATCGTCAGGACTCAGATGGACACGCCTCTATGGATATCCCTACTATAGACGTCGAAATCTAGAGGATGGAGGATACACACCACAATTATCAGAAAAAACACAGAAAAGATCAAGAAGGACGAATACCAAGCTCTTTTGCATGTGTTGTTTATGCACATATCGTCAGGGCACAAACTTTTTGACAATTAACCATCTTGTGTTCTTATTCTATTTGTTTACTTTGTAACCTTCTTTTCAAACTGTCGATGTGTGAATAAACAACACATGTGAAGTTTCTTTGTACTGTACTTCTGCCTATCATTTTTCTGTGGTATTCCCTATATATATATATATATATATATATATATATATATATATATATATATATATATATATGTGTGTGTGTGTGTGTGTGTGTGTTACCTTTTCATCATACAACTTATTCTACTGGATTGTTGGAGGACAACTGAATGTACTACCCTTCCAGTTTTTAACAATTACTGTTGTGGTGAGGCTGCTGATTACATACCCTACCCTTATCTGTCCAAGGGGTTGTTTGCCGACGATGTGTGACTTTAACTAGTGGTTATCCGCTCAAGTGGTGACTTACTTGACTTAACTTTACTGATGAAATGACCAATAGTAAAGTTACTCGTGCGACACATCTTCCTCTCTGGGTTTTATCCTGCATGACGTTTTAGTAAATGTAATCTCCCCAGAACCTATAATAACAACAAAGGAAGAATTAATGGAGGATTTCATGTACGGCTTGATAATATAATCAGTAAATGGCCTTATGGAGCCCCGAAAACATTCAGATGTCGCTGGTGCAGTGAAAAGAGGCACGTGGGAGAAAGTGTTTGGTCCTCGTCAGCATTATGGGATCTTATCCAGCACTGTATTCGGTTCCAAGGCTTTTCCCAGAGGCTATGACCTTCCATTATGCTGGACGATCCGCCGCTAGAGCAGAACCATAGTTCTCACAATGACCCGTAATAGGAAAACTAAATATGTCTAACAAAAGAACTTTCACGACAGTGAATGGGGCCCTCGATTCCCACTTTGATGTCAAATCTGGAAACATCCCTGATTATCTCAGGGTAAAACCTTCGATATTTTGTAGAACGGCTCCTTTTGGATTTATCAGAGAACCGAGAGTCTATATTGTGCTGTATACAGTTTTCATTCCTCTGTAGGATATGTTAACAAAACCCTTTCTTCTTGATTTTACAATAGATCAAAGATATAATTCACTTTCCCCTCAGTCATCGCTGGCGGGATTAAATTTGTTCTTTTTTTTGCGAAAGGGAAAGATTTGTCGGGGGAGTTTGTGGAGGTATGGAAGTGAGGTCATCGTTTCAGACGAACGAGCTTCTAATGAAACCATGGAAATGGAGATAAAGGTATCGAGTACAGGTAAAGTACATGAAGCTTGTCAGAGGATCTGATACTATAACCAGTGATGTTTTATCAAATAAACCTTTACAGGAAATATGCCTTAATGGCTTTTGAAATACAAAGGATGATTCCACGAGAACTGAAAAGTTTCCCTAGATTTTATCACTAGTTAACAATAAATATTAATCCGTAAACAGGTCCTGTGAACCTAACGGGTTCTCAATAGAATACTCTAATTTGGAAGACAGAGAAAGTCTTCAAAAATATGTCTGTCGATGAAAAATTTGAGAATCGCCAACAATATAAACATTGCAACTAAAGAATGATTCCATTATCTCCTTTGTGCTCAGTTCATACCGATTTTTTTTTTTTTTTTTTTTTGTCGTCGTCTCCATTTAACTATAGATCAGGTCATACACTCTCTCTCTCTCTCTCTCTCTCTCTCTCTCTCTCTCTCTCTCTCTCTCCATACTAATTCTCATTTGAATATGATTATACTTTTACAGTTCACCATACAAATAACTCCCTCTTCCCCCTATTCCTGACTGTATCATATTTTATACTCACTCGCTTTCGTTAGTCACAGAAACCTCAGGAAATCTGTTGGGAGACATTAGTCTCTACCTCGGCCAAAGAAGATGGTCTTCCATCATCTCTTGAGGAGTTCTCAATTCCACGTTTCCGATTAAAGTTTGACTGTGCTGACGATCGAACCTTCAATGCACCGCCCGACCGAGCTCGAAAAATGGGAGTCCGCGAGGGAGACTTGCAGCTGGAAGGAAGTCGGTGATTCGTTTTTTATGGTTTTATCGGCTTGATGTTGTATTTTTCTTGTCGCCTCGATGTATTTTTCTTGTCGGCTTGATGTTGTACTTTTCTTGACGTTGTATTTTTCTTGTCGGCTTGATGTTGTACTTTTCTTGATGTTGTATTTTTCTTGATGTATTTTTCTTGTCAGCTTGATGTTGTATTTCTCTTGATGTTGTATTTTTCTTGTCGGCTGATGTTGTACTTTTCTTGATGTTGTATTTTTCTTGTCGGCTTGGTGCTGTATTTTTCTTGTCGGCTTAATGTATTTTTCTTGTCCGCTTGATGTTGTTCTTTTCTTGATGTATTTTTCTTGTCGGCTTGATGTTGTATTTCTCTTGATGTTGTATTTTTCTTGTCGGCTTGATGTACTTTTCTTGATGTTGTCTTTTTCTTGATGTTGTATTTTGTCGGTTTGATGTTGATGTTGTATTTCTCTTGATGTATTTTTCTTGTCGGCTTGATGTTGTACTTTTCTTGATGTTGTATTTTTCTTAATGTTGTATTTTTCTTGTCAGCTTGATGTATTTTCTTGTCGCTTGATGTACTTTTCTTGATGCTGTATTTTTTCTTGATGTTGTATTTTTCTTGTCGGCTTGATGTTGTATTTTTCTTGTCGGCTTGGTGCTGTATTTTTCTTGTCGGCTTGATGTTGTATTTTTCTTGTCAGCTTGATGTTGTATTTTTCTTGATGTTGTATTTTTCTTGTCGGCTTGATGTTGTACTTTTCTTAATGTTGTATTTTTCTTGTCGGCTTGATGTTGTATTTTCTTGTCGGCTTGATGTTGTACTTTTCTTGATGTATTTTTCTTGTCGGCTTGATGTTGTATTTTTCTTGATGTATTTTTCTTGTCGGCTTGATGTATTTTTCTTGAGAGATTACTGTTCACTTTGTTTATTTTGTATTATGTCTCTTTGCGGACAAATTTGTACTAATAATTGTATAATTTTTGTCAATAAAATAACTAACTAACTAACTCGGAGGGAATCCGATTGGCCAATCAGAGGTACTGGGGATTAAAGATTGCTTAGAAAAGTGCGTCCACACTGTTTTGAAATAAACACGGGTCGGCAACTTATTGTGCAAACGCACTTACGTACAAACATATATTTATGCATGCACACACATTATATATATATATATATATATACATATATACATGTGTGTGTATGTGCATAAATATGTATGTCTGTATGCATGTAATGATATAACAGGTAGAAAGAGTATTTGGTAATGCCGTATGAAGCACTGGTTGTAGCTACTTAGAAGTGGTTTGGGGACTTGAATTAAACAACCTGTTTATGATTGGATTATTATTATTAATATTATTATTATACAGGTGTTGAACCTTCTCCATACAGGAGCCATTTACTTGAAATTCGAGCTTCCAAACATATGTGTTCATTTGAAAGAAGTAACAAAAGGCAACTGGAATTACAGAGAGAAAAGAATAGCTAAATAGGAAAAAGTAATTCGACATAGTAAATAAACTAAGCAGCTAAAAATATAAGTAAACTATTTAAATACAAGGAAAATTGCTATACGGTAGTAATGCCTTAGATCTCGCTTGAACCTTTGAAGTCTGATTTGTACAAATCCTCAGGGAGACTTCCAAAGTCCAGCGGAGAGAGGCATAAAACGACCTCTGGAAGAAGATGTTCGACAGCGGGACACATTAACTGCACATTGTGCTGCCGTTCAGCGAATCTGGTTGCTCTTGGAAGGATAAGGAGATCAGGGATCAATTGTGAATGTGAAAGATCTCTGTTGAAATACAACATACTAAAAACTGACAAACAAGAGAACATCCGTCGGCGGTCTAAGTCATAACTGCTACTACCAGGAAACAAAGATACCTCCACGAAACATTCCTTGTAAAGGAAGAACAAATGAACTCAAACATGTTCCTTGATTCATCACCGTTATAAATATGTGAGGCCTTACGTACAATACCTATCTTCTGCGCGCTTCTGATGACGCTTTTATTAGATAAGTAACAGACATGTGTTTCATGACATTATTTACTGCAGTGTGCCTACACCTTAAGACTTATAATAGGAGCGAGAAAGAAAAAACAGATTTAGATATGACAACTGGTGATGGCAATAATACAATATGTCAAAACTAATGAAAAGAAAAAGATACTAATACTTAGATAAAGCAGCGATGCCCTCTGAATTATATCTTAGCAATAAGTGAAACATAGAGACACGTAGACGTATCACCTAATCCAAAGAATCCAAAAGCCGAGTTTTTAGCTTAACTTTGCTTTGTTCGCAAAATTGTCGTAAAAACATAAACTTTCGTCCACTATTGTTACGTTTCGCTGATGAACAAGCTGAAGTAATTTGAAGCAATACTGATGATATTCCGTTTTCAAATGGCTTCATCAGAAATTTTTGGTTCTAAGCTTTACCCTTTAGTTTATATTAAGAAGGAAAATAATCGTATACACACACACACACACACAATATATATATATATATATATATATATATATATATATATATATATATATATATATATATATATATTATACATATAGATATATATAATATAATATATATATATATATAATATATATATATTATATATTATATATATATATATATATAATATATATATATGTATATATATATATATATATATATATATATAGTATATATATATGCATATATATATAAGAAGGTAAATCTGCATTTTCTTTATGCGAGACATTTCATTGTGGTATTATGCCTCTATGCTAAAACGAGAAATATTCTTTAATTTCCATTAATGTGCGATGTAAATATCACTCAACAAACCTTCCTAATCTAATGCCAACACATCACTAGGTCATTGTACATTTACAACTGATTTCACAATAAAACAATTGATTCGAATTAACGAACCGTGCTATTTAACTTCGGGAGAGATAATCAACTTTATCATCTGACTGTTAAATATAAGGTAACTAGCATCGAAAATCACCCTCAATTAAAAACAGGATTTAACATCATTCTAATCAAGGGGAAATATCCATTCTAAGCTACAATATGCTTAATTTTAAGTAAATTCAGTTCTCATTATCAAAGATAATGGAAATAAAAAGACAGCAAATACGTACAAGAATTGCGTAAAATTTCAAAAATTCCTTAGAACATATCTATTCCCAAAGAGCTCCTTGGAGCAAATATGACAATTTATTATTATTATTATTATTATTATTATGAACCCTATTCATATGGAGCAAGCCCACAGGGGTAATGGACTTGAAATTTAAACTTTTAAAGAATTTGTTCCATTGAAAGAAGTAACAGAAGGTAACAGAAAATACCCGAAAGAAAAGATCAGTTATTAGATAAGAGATGCATAATGAACAAACAAATAAATAAATAAAAATGTAAGTAAATTACTTGAAAAATAAAGAAAATGTGCTAATCCTCCTCAGGGAGACAGTTCCACAGCCCCACAGTGTGAGGAGTTAAGGACTTCTGGATACTGGTGCTGCTGTTCAGCAAATCTGGTGGCTCTCGGCAGGCAATGAGGATCAGGGATCAATTGTGAATGTGAAAGGTCTCTGTCTAAATAAAATAATGAAAAACTGATTAACCAAAGACCAGGAAATCGAGATATATAAACAATTAGAATATATTACTATATGTATTAGGAAAGAATAGCGTCACTGTGGCAGCAGCTAGTGCTTGAAGTTATGGATACATTGAAGTAAATAATAAAAGGGGTGACTGATATGCTAATGAACGGTTGACAAATGGAAAAATAAGGTCATTAAAGACTTTATTAGACATAAAACTGGCGTCTTTCTTTCCAAAACGTATTTAATGACATTATCATTCATGAGAGGCAGGGCGAATCAAGTAAGCATATGCGGAAACGTCCAACATCCAAGAGTCCTTAGAGCGTCCTCTCGGAAGGCAAATGACAAAGAAGGACCCAAGACCTTGAGACCTTATTGACAGCCGATTCGGCTAATACTGACGGAACTGGTCGTAAAGACCAAACCGGTCTCAATTCACGACGTGTCCTAATTAGGGACGAAAAAATGAGATAACCACTTCCGTTATCGGATCGGGGAGCCTTGTATCGCAGCGATTTTCATCGGGAAAAGCTCTAAAACAAAGGTTCAATCTGGAAGTTGACGTCTGAAAATGTGATTTCGATAAAACATAATCTGTCGGTTCCCGAAATAAAGTTGTAAAAGTAGATGTTCGGGATTTGTAATGTTCGTTTTAGTCCTCTTTAGTGACAGGCATTTAATTGCCAATACAAAGCAATTTGTTTGATCTATGTCATTCTTATTTCTAAAGAGGGTTCCATCCAAAAAAAAAAAAGAAATGAATGATCAAGGTTTGCATTAATGTGTCTAACAATGATGTACTAAAGAGCACCACGTGTTGCCATCGATGTTTCATTGTAAAGCGAGAAATTCATTCATTCATTTAGTGATGCAGCAACTGGGCTAACAAGACTTGTTACAAAGTATATACTTTTGAATAAATTCAGTTTTCAACTAAAATTTGGATTATGACTTGGCTAAAATAGCAATGAAATGAAGTCAGCTTAATTGATTTATACATTTTACCCTATTTTTCTCCCCCTGAACCAATGAAACCCTTTCATCTTTTTTAGTATTCATTTTATATTCACCCTAATTCCACAACTATTCCCTCTCGACACTTAATTATCAATTGCGGTTTATTAATAGCGATCATAAAAAGCTATTAAAAGACTATTTCCTTATATCAAGATCTCTTCTCTTCTCTATCTCCTCTTATTTTTTCTTCTAATGGTCTTTTCTTCAGACCATCTTGTTCTGAAAGATTCAATCAGGCTTCGTTACATTTATGTCTGAGAATAAATACAAAACTATTTTCCTTTGTCGGATGATATAATATTACACTTTTAATTTAGTATATGTCTTGATTTTTATGACTATATATACATGGTAATTATAAAATAATATATTGTCTCATCGTGAAGTATGATAAAACATAAAATATTAATGCTTACAAAGGGAGATTATCATATCAGATATTTTTATATCTAGAAAACATAAGGTCCATTGTCAGAATAAGCAAGTACGAAATGCGCTAAAGTTTCTTCGCCATAATCGAGTTTTCTGTACGGAACTCTGCCGCGGCCGATGAAACTTTCAGCCTAGCCCTGGTGGTCAGACGCACCATCATGGCTAAAACCTTAAATGAAATAAAAACTACTAAAGCTAGAGGGCTGTAATTTTATATGGTTGCAGATAAGGAGGCTGGACGACCAACTTACCAATTTTACAGCCTCTAGCCTCAGCAGTTTTTTAGATCTGAGGGTGAACAGAAAAAGTGCGGACGTTCAGGACAAATTGCCAATCTTCAATGGTTTTTTTTTCGGTACGGAAAACTAAAAAAGCGAGAGAGAGAAAGAAAGAAAGAGAGAAGGAAGAAATTCGGTTGCATTGTCAGTCTAGCTCTGGAAAGAAAGAAAAAAAGGAAGACTTCCATTGAGAAGGCTAATGGCGCGCACTGGCGGAGATTAGCGATAAACAATTTTTCAGTCAGTTGTATGATACACTTTTCAACGGGCCTTCTTGGACGATGACACTTCAACGGGGTTCCTGCCAGGAAGTTCTCCCCAAGGTAAATAGTGCGAAAGAAAAATTGTGAGAGAGACTGACAGACAGGTGACAGTGAAAAGATATGAATATAATATTTCAAAACAGCCTTTCCGATAGAAAGGTTACAATAACTTCACGATGAGGAAGGCGTTACGTTGTCAATATTCAAAATATTTGTGCCCATTACCCAAAACTTTTGCCTTGAGTAACTTCCACACTTTAGGGAAAATAGTTCTGGAACTGCTCAAGTTGACCAAGTGGGTGACCAAGTGGATGGGATACCCACTAAACAGTCCTATTTCGATTCCCCGTTGTGACAGTTTCTTTACAATGAATATTCGAATGGGATACATAGTATACCGAATGGGGATACATAGTATATAGAGCAGATATTTCTCAAATCTGAATGAATATTATCTTGACAGTTTTCAAAGCAGAGGCCGAAGACTGGTAACACAACATCATGACTGGAGAACAAACGTTTGAAAAAGTTTGGTTAGTGTCGCGTCCCAGTTCCCAAAACCACAACTAAAACAGAAAGGAACCACCAAAAGTTTTGTCATTTAAAAAGAGAATTCTCTTTCCTGAGGCTTAACAATTATGAAAAACTATAGAGCGAAATGGAACTTTGCCAAATCTAGTGAAACTTCTGTAGTTTATTGCTGAGACTCAATACTTATTTATTCAAAAAATTTATGAATTTTTACTCTTCTCCGAATTTGCTTTTGCATAGCTTTAATGATTCTTTAAAATGGTATTTCACGAAACTGGCAACTGTAACGAATCATTATGTGATAGTACAAATTCAAGGAGTCCTACCTACCTCCTTGTTCACTGCAATCATAATTATTATGGTTGTGATACTGCTCAAATATAATATAGATATAAACTTTGTATTGAGCCGGTGATATATAAAGGTAGATTTATCGAACCCTGTCTGTAATTTATTTTCAGGAAACGGGGGTTACTGAAAGTACGACCAACAAGTTTCAATATTCTTTATCATATGTTCTTCCTTATTTTGAGAATAGGTACGTCCACATACACTAATCCCATGTAACAAATAGATGTAGGCACCTTATTGAATACATATCGTAAACATGTGATAGTAAGCGAAGAAAGATTCTTTGACAAATTCTGGATAATCGTATGTAGCTGTTGACTTATATTCAGCCTGTTTTGCGATGTGAGTGCGATATGTTACCGAGATGCTTGTGGACATGTTTTACTGCATTGCGGAACAGCACTCTAAAAGAGCCGGTGGTTCGTTCCCCCCCCCCATTCAATATCGTAGAGAATTAAAAGCGCTAAACCTATGTAATATACGATTAACTTCCCAGTCAATGCCAGCAATCTAATTTAGTATGTTACAGATACATAAACAACAAATGTAAATTAATAAGATTTCTGTTGTTTTCATAAACATCACAGATGATCATTTTCGTGTGGAAAAACTATATAATGCCAGATTTGATGAGGCACTCGCGTGGAATAACCAACTATTTATTGAAGTTGCAGGTAACCACGCTGTCAAAACCATAAAATATAGAGGGGAGAAATTGGACAGACAAGTGACGATCGCGTGCACATAAGGTGTCAATGTTATGCGCTGATTCTCAGAAATGGCAGTGGCAGCGACTTCAGAGACCAGCAGCAACAAAGCCACTTCTGGCACCCATTGCTTGGCCATCAACTGTGTCACTACAAAAACAAGATCACAAAATAACATGGGATCACATTTCACAAGTAAGAGACTATTTCATTCAAGAAAAATCGTCATATCTCTTTTTGAACTTAATCTTTTGTAAAAAAAAACTTTTAAACTGTATCCCTGTTTTAGGTAGGTCTACTAATTCTTCAGGTGTGTTGGATTCCAGGTACATATATTCCTTTATATAAACGCTATCTGTCATTTCATAAGAGCTTTCTTTGTCAACTTACTTTCATATTAATATAGGTCTGTTTATGAAGGACGAGATTCGAAAGGCCTTGCAATGATACCCACCATTTCACTTTCCTCCGCGAATTTTGTCTTTACTTATATATTCACCACGTTCCAAATTATTTTGATTCAGTTTTACATGTATATATATATATATATATATATATATATATATATATATATATATATATATATATAATATATATATATATATATATATATATATATAAAATATATATATATATATATATATATATAAAACCAGAAAATTTCTGTTTGCATTAATGCTATACAAATCCCAAATTTCTTGAACGATTTTGGTGAGATTTTATTTGAGGTCGTCGAGATGAAAGTGACACTCCCAACGCCCTTTGAGTCCAAGTCAGCCCGGATAGGAGGTGGGGTGTAGAAGGGTAAAAAATAAAATATAAAAAATTATAGATATTGGCACATAATCTCATTCTGAGGTCACTCAGAATGAGTTCAGCCCCAATAGGAATGGAGGTGAGAAGTGGTGAAATATAAAATGTAAAAAATGCTGGACAATGTAACTGAAGCAACTTTCTTAACAGGGAAAGGAGAGAGCGACAAAGAGAAAGGGTAAAGGGAGATGAAGTGAGAGAGAGAGAGAGAGAGAGAGAGAGAGAGCAGTTTATCGGCGGTTGTTGTTCAGCTAAGACACACACACACACACGCATATATATATATATATATATATATATATATATATATATATATATATATATGTATGTATATGGAAGTAATGAAAACACGATAATTTAAATACCAAGGCCAGGTAGAACATGGTATTTAGGAAACCGTTGAGGTATATAACCTCAGGCTAACAATTATCGAAAAAGCTTGAAAATAACCGAGATAAAATGAAATTAATTGTCTTATTAATACTTATGAAAATGGGTAAATAATAAAATATAGAAAACTATGAATGCAAAGAGAACCCAAGATTTATAAAGCTAGTCAAAAATAAAAAGAACAGAAAGTACAAACAAATAATGAATCATAAAAAATACAAACATAAAAAATGCAAACATAAAAAGAAGATAAAATGTGAACTAAAACTACTATACACAAAGTAAAAATGGCTAACGACCTGTCACATACCTTCTACGAAATCATACGATTACTCTTATTATTAGACAAAAGATGAACCCTATTTATATGGAACAAGCTCACAAGGGTCATCAACTTGAAATTCGAGCTTTCAAGGAATATAGTGTTTATTTGAAACAAGTAACAGATACTAATAGGAAAAACAGAAAGAAAGAAGAGATAACTTATTAAACAGGAGAAATTAAAGTAGCAAATGAATAGGTTAAAAAGTAAAGGTAAGTTACTTATTAAAATACAAGGAGAATTGTATTAGAGAAGCTCGACTGGCTCATTTACTGCAAATTGGCGCTACACTTCAGGAAATCTCGTTACTCACGAAGAGAGGCCAGGGATCAATTGTGAAAGTGAAAGATCTCCGCTGAAATACAACTTACGAAAACGTGACAAACAAGAGACCATCCGTCGATGGTTCAAGTCATACCTGCTAATATTGGGAACTAGAAACCTACCACCACGAAACACTATCTAAAAAGAGATAAATCTCTAGAGGAAGCAGGCATCCACACTAAGGAACAGTATTCTAGTAAAGGAATGGTAAATGACCTGAAATAGATTACAATGATTTTATTACTGTTATATAAATATATGAAGTCTTTGTACAATACCTAACTTTCGTGCTGCATTTGCTGATTTCATTAGATGTTTCTCCAAAGTAAGATGTGAATCAAAAGGTACACTTAAGAGTAGGTAAAGATTCAGACTAATTCAACATAGTCGTATCCACCTGAAGAGGAGGATTGGATGGGAAATCCAGTACGAGTTCTGCTAATCAATCTAATCAACAGTGCTTTCGTTTTACTGGAGTTCAGCCGCATACCCCACCAACTACGCCATTCATTAATCTGCTCCGTCACATATACCTTATAGCGTGGTTTAAAGAGCTGTTTTTATGCGACTTTGGAGAGCACAGGGAGAATAAAAAAATTGTTCTGTAGTTACTGTAGTCTGCAGATATTTGAATTTTGAAACACACTGTATAACTAAGTGTG
>NC_087214.1:46585058-46600058 GCF_015104395.2 Macrobrachium nipponense
ATTCAAGTGAAACAACCACTGGATAAATTGGATTGGAAGTTCAGTAATTGCAGAATCAAATGATGTCTTATCATGAAATTTTTTAGAATTCTGCTTTAATACAAGTTACTTCCCATTGTAATTTCAATGTCAGTCGTGCCTGTTCATTTAGATACATTTCTTTGTATATGTATTTTTATTTTATATATTTTGTGAATAATTTATCTTGCAAAGAAAAAAATAAGTTTTGTTTACCAAAAGTTTGAATGTGGTCAGCTGCCGCCCAGTATAATCCTTTAATTGTCTTGTCCCTGTGTCTGAGCAGTTGGACTTGATCTTTTTGTAAGCCTCTTAAATTGTACCCATGGTTTGCTTAGGATGGTTAATGATTCTCCAGGTGTGTTAGATTCTAGGTACCCATTTCCTTTATAATCCCTATCTGTCACTCAGTATCTAATGTATGTCAGTTAAGTCGAAAGATCTTGTAGCTACTCCATTGTTTTCACTTTCCTTCGTGGCTTCTACCTTTATACACATTATATATATATATATAATATATAATATATATATATAATATATATATATATATAGATATATATATATATATATATAACTATATATATACAGTATATATATATATATATATATATATATATATATATATATATATATATATATATATATATAGATATATATATATATATATATATATATATATATATATATATATATATATATATATATATATATCATTCGAGCTACAAATGTCCTTTAATATCCAATTCAGCTCTACCTCGGAATTGATATATTTTCATGTAATACCAAAGGGAATTTTTAGTTGATAATAATTTCGTCCTCCCATGGGATCAGGCCACCGTCCAGTGGACGGGAAACGAAATCAGAAACGGACAGTGACGCTATTGAGTCGGCCCAGCAGAGGGGCTAATAAGTTTATATCGATTTTGACCATTACAAATCACCGTCGATGTCGGTATTTTCGTAATTAGAACCGATATGAAACCCCCTCAACCATGCTAGCCGATTCGAGCGTTTGACTCGATAGCGTCACTGTCCGTTTCTGATTTCGTTTCCCGTCCACTGGACGGTGGTTCGATCCCATGGGGGGACGAATTTATTATCAACTAACAAAAATTCCCCTTCGGTATATATATGAAAATATAACAAAATAAATATTTCTCTCTCTCTCTCTCTCTCTCTCTCTCTTGTTTTTAAGCCCAGACAAGCACAATTTTAGATTGCGAGAAACTTCCCCATAAGTTCCCATGATTTCCATCCAGGAAAAATATACGCTTCGTACATACAAGTATCTTCTCTGCAATCCTTGGACGAACCATCCCCTCGTCCTCTAAATCTCCCTGAACTTCCACTAAAGCTTCACCAAGTGCCATTTCATTCAGATTTATCTTCTTAATGAACATTATTAGTATTGATTCATTTCCTTCATGTATACGTTTACACCAGTGCGTAGTGAATCCCTTAGTAATTGATAATTAGTTACTTCAAGTTTTGTGGTAAATGTCAGGCTGTGGGGTTGTAAATCGAATACATACATACATACATACATACACACACACACACACACACACACACACATATATATATATATATATATATATATATATATATATATATATATATATATATATATGTATAATATGTATATGTATATATATATAGATATATGAATAATTATCACATGGAACCGTGATTCATTTTCATTTATATATCATTCGAGCTACAAATGTCCTTTAATATCTAAATTCGCTCTACCTCGGAATTGATATATTTTCATATATGTAACCGAAGGGGAAGGGTTTGTTAGTTTGATAATAATTTCGTCCCCCAATGGGATCGAACCACCGTCCAAGTGGATGGGAACGAAATCAGGACAGACAGTGACACTAATCAATTCAGCTAACAGAGACGCTATAAGTTCATATCGATTCTGACCTTACAAATCATCCTCGAACTCCGGTGTTTGTTTTTAATAATTACAATCGATATGAAACCCCGTCTACCATGTCCTTTAATATCTAAATTCGCTCTACCTCGGAGCGAATTTAGATATTAAAGGCACATTTGTAGCACGGTTCGATGTGATAATTTTGGTTTTTATTATTTCACTGATATTCACTCTAATTTCAGAAATTTTCCCTCCAGACAGAGAGTTATCAGTTAATTTCTGGTAATAACAGCGATCATAAATTCTATAAACAATACCTTGTTTTTATCAAGGTATCGTCTCTACATTCACTCATTTCTTCTGCTAATAGTTCTATTCTTCACCAGTTACTTGCCTTTAATGATTTCATCAGATTTCGAGACGTGTATATATAGGTAATGAAGGTCAATTTGTTTTCCCTTTGTGGATGATGCAAAACTACACTTTCGTTATCGTATTTCCAAGCGGTTTTTATGTAATTACAAATATATTTTAAATCTGTACACGTATTAAAAAACTACTTTATACCTCTTATCGAGCAAAAATTATACATTCGGACAAAAAGAAATCAGCTGCAATAATTTTGTTAATCATTATTAGAAAATTTACGGTCTGTTGTTAGAACGAACAAGGCGTGATGTGACCTCCAGCTTACTCGGGACGCGTGCAAGATTTTCCCCTCACGCACAAGTTGTAAACATTATATTCCTAACTTAACGTGAAGTGGTCTTCGTAATTAGTACTCATACTTAGTACTACCTATTCTAACAACGAGGATCAAATAAAATGGACACTAATTAAACACGTTCATATATTCTCAGTTTTAAGTGGAAACACAAAATAATCAAACAGGATCATAGCCTAAATTCAGTACACCAAATAAATTAGAACATGCTAAAATCTATGGTCAAATAGAGCCTTGTTTCACCAACGAAAATTGAAATAAATAAGATAGATATTGTTAGACAATAATTTTCCTGTACTGTTAACATGCACATTTCTTCTTACATTTTCATTTTAATAAATAAATCATGAATATCCTATCCTAAAATTTCTGTATCTTTAACTTGAAGTGAAACACCATTTTTCAGACTTTTTTGGGCTCTTCACAGACCTTCCTACCTCCCAACAAAGAAGAGAACAACAACAACAATAATAATAACGGTGCGTAAAGTTAACAACACCATATTCTTTTGTACAAATTCCGACCCGACAGGAACTGGAGAGAAAGTTACTTTCTCCGCTTTCACCTTATGCATCTCTCACTGGCCATCTTGGGCGAACAACAATGAATGGGCCGTAGGTCGAACAGGTATGCTTGTGAGAGAGAGAGAGAGAGAGAGAGAGAGAGAGAGAGAGAGAGAGAGAGAGAGAGAGAGCTGCAAGCACTATCAGTTTTGTCCTGGAAAGAGACAAAGAAAAGAGACTTCCATTGAGAAGGCTAATGGCGCGCACAGAAGGTACATTAACGATAGACAACTTCTTTTCAGCCAGATGTATGATAAACTTTGCAACGGGCCTTCTTGGACGATGACGAGCTCAGCTGTTGAGTCCTGCCTGGGAATTTTCCAAGGTAAATATTGTGAAAGAAACATTGTGAGTGGCAGGCTAACATCAGGCCAGAGAAAAGAGCTATGAATATGCTCATTCAAAATAGTCTTTCGCGTAGAAATTTCATTATATACTTCGTAATCATTAAAGCATTATAATCTCAATATTCATATTATTTTCGTTTATTGCCCGAACCTTTTGTCTTCTCTAACTTCGACAGTTTCCAGTAAATGGTCATGTTTGTTTGTATGGTGTTTTTACGTTCCATAGAACCAGTAATTATTCACCAACGGGACCAACGTAGATGAACTTCTAAGTAAATGGTCATGGATTAATCAACAGGATCAAGTTGATGGTGCAACTACTGATCCGTATTATAGCATTTTAGTCCTTCGATTTCCTGCGACGCTTTAGTGTCACCACAATGATTATTTCGTAGACGATCTTTTCTCAAATTTGACTGAAAATCTTGAGTTTCATAGCAGAGGCCGAGGACTGGTAACACTAGAAAACCATGACTGGGGAGCAAACGTTTCAATGCAGCTAACGTTTGAAAAAGTTACGGTAATATAGCTTCCTAATTCCCAAAACCTGAAGTTAAAAAGAAAAAAATCACTAAATGTTCTATGTTATCAGCGTTCCTAAGGCTTAACAACTGTTGAAAACTGTATAGCGAAATGGGAAATTTGCCAAATCTGCTGAAACTTGTGTAGATTATTGCTGAGACTTGATAAATTTATAAAAAAAAAAAATCTGAATTTTTACTATCCTTCGAATTTGCTGTTGATTTAGCCTTAATTATTCTTTTAAAATAGCGGCAACTGTAAAAAAACCATCATAGGGAACAAAAATTATGGAACACTACCTTAGTCACTGCAGTCATAAATGTTATGGCTGCAATACTGTACAAAACTGTATACATATCTGTATTGATATACTCGTTTTAGCGTAAAATTTTCAATTCCTATATCAGTGACATGAAGCTCTGCTCTGCATTAAACACCCTTACATTGTGCATATACAGTTTGGCTGTGGTATTTATCAAACTTTGGCAAAAGGAAGTCTTACCTGGAATTATTCTCAGAATCCTAGGTTGTTGCCTTATTTGAGTAAGGATGCGTCATGAACACTTGACGGCATCTTTTTGGCATACACATCGCAACAGGTTGAAAATAAGTCCACAACCTAAGGCGAAGAATGAAACTTTGGTAAATGCCGGAGAATAACATGGGAGTTCGTTCCACTTGTATTTATCCTGTTTGCGGTGAGCATGCAGGAAGTTGCCGACGTGTGTTTTTTGACGAGTTTTACTGCATTCAGAAAGAACGAGGTTTCGATCCAGTATCAGAGATCATTTATAAGTGTAATGCCTACGTAATATAGAATAAAAAACCTTCGCTAAGAAAATGCCAATAGCATAACTGGAGAAAGTACAATTTAATCAACAATCAATGGACCTTAACAATGATTTATGTTTTCTTCATAATACCAGAGACGATCATTTTCGAGCAGAAACACTAAAACTCTCTGCATAGAAATTTATCTTTATTGAAATCAAATTTTTTGGTCATTCTGATGGTTCTTACATCATTATGATCAAAATTCAAGGAGCGGAAAAAAATATTCGGTAATGAAATCAAAGGGACAATATAGTTTATTGGTGCTTAGACGAATTCAGCATAAGCATGAGCCAAACAAGGTTTTATGATAAGATCATAAGATTTAAGCCAAAGCCTATGAGGTCATTCTGCGCTGAAAGGAAAGCTGAGGGTAAAGGACGTTTGAAAAGCTACAGGAAGAAAACATCACAGTTGCAATACGAAAAAAATTTTGGAAGAGGATGGAAAGTAAGATGGAAGATGGAGAATAAGAACGGAGGTACAAGAAAAGGAACCAAAAAAATTGCAGCTAGGGGCCGAAGGCACACTACAAAGAACCTGAAGTAATGCCTACAGTGCTCCGCGTTAGGTGAACTGACGGAACAATCCCCCCAACCCCCACCCTCCCTACGGGAAACAAGTTTTAAAGGGTAAAGATAAAAGCGTGAATTCCAACGGATTCCATTTGTCATAATAAAAGGAACCAACAAACAAATGATTCAGCGTGAAACTTCTTCAAATACCTGAATTGCATTTAATAGGTTTAAATCTCTCTCTCTCTCTCTCTCTCTCTCTCTCTCTCTCTCTCTCTCTCTCTCTAGCCTCAGGATGTTCCGTTTTCGAAGAAATTAAGGTTAGGGGAGGGACAGGGAATGCCGGAACTCCAAAACTTGGGGGAATTCCGTTTCGGTCAAGACTATATTGAAGCCTGGTCCCAAAACGGCTACATTTCCTAGAAGTAAATTCCATAGAGGAACTTTCTTGTTGAGCTTCTCTTTCACTTGACCGCTCCAAGTAGCTGTGAAATATCCGAGATTGTGTCGCTTTTTCTTCTAAAGGTTCTCCTCTCATTTTCATTGAAAATTATCTTTTAATTTCATGGCACTCTCCAAGAAAACGTTAAGGTGAAGTATTATTAATAACCTTAGTTTAAAAAAATGTGGAACGCTGTCAAAAACAGGCATGAGTGAAAAGAGCAATTTGTCCAAAGTTCTTTATATCTATTGAGCGAGAGGCAAATCTGGTTGCAACTGACTGAATGACAGGATGCGAGCATCAGCTGAGGGCGGTTTGGCCGATAATACCACATGTTGTAAATCTGTCTTTTCCTCTGCGTAGTATGACTGTCCTCCTCATCAGCCAATAGGGAGAGACCGTAAATGCACAATATTTAAAAAGTCTAGAGCGTGACGGGTTCTAACTCCGGAGACCTCACTCAAATCAGCCCCTGTCTTTTTATAACTGTTTTATACATACCATTTTTTATCCAAGCAAATTTATAAATTCCGGTTAGTGCATATCCAAACTTCAGCAAAGCGTTACAGATAAGCACTTTCTGCTTACTACATATGCCAAGTTACGTAAATTGTCATGATTAATCATGGATTTATTTTTTATTCTATATTTATTATTTATTTCTATTTATTTTTGTGGCAACGTTTACTGTTTCCTTTTGCAGCTGATTGACAAAATTCCAGATCTGATCTGAGCCACGTGAGCTAACGATTCAAACATGCCAAAGCCCGAATTAAGCAAATAAATAAAGTATACCTTCAGAATAATAATGAAATTGTTCGTGTATTCTTCAAGGTAGGATTTGGTTAGAAAAAGAATACATATACGTAACTACTGTCTGATTGTTACTGCCAAAATGTAAAAAATGCAAATTAATTTAAAAACTTTTAATGACAAATCAGATAACAGTTTACCATGCTAAGAGATAAATATCCTTGGCTTACAGTCAACAGCAATGCTCTCATCCATACTACTAAATCATGATTTTCAGAAAAATGGGGTCTTAACTGGAAGAAAAAAAATTAGGATTGGGGAAATACTTACAGGAGCCTGATTTATTTCAATCAAATAACATGAAGGACCAGCATAGCATTAAACTTCTTGACAAAATATTAAAAACAGACAGGCATCATAACATGGTAAAAACTAATCCAGGAGAAATATCCGTAACATAAAGAACGGACAGGCAAATGTATATCTGTCGATTTTCGTGTGAATGATGGGGCAATGACAATAAGCCCCCTACACCCTCGTCTACCGAATGTCCTCATATCTCCTGATTTCGTGTTGATTGCCGTAGTTTTCTACTCTTACCCCAGTGTCTGAGACTGTCATAATTCTGATATTTATCGCCGCGTAAAAATCGAAACAATTGTCGCTCTGGGAGGGTAATGTTAGCAAATTTTTAAACATTTTAATTCCTTGACAAAATTGGGAATATAAAGTTTACGTTTATGTGGACGTCTTTGTTATTTGATTTTGATATCCGTATCGAAATCAGGTAATGATGCGATTGTTCATTAAACTTTTTATCCACGGATATCGAAATCTTTTTATCCCAGGATATCGAAATCAAGTAAAGATGCGACTGTTCAATAAACTGTTTTTATGTACGGATATCGAAATTAGGTAATGATGCGACTGTTCAATAAACTGTTTTTGTCCATGGATATCGAAATCAGGTAAAGATGCGACTGTTCATTAGACTGTTTTTAAGCAGGGATATCGAAATCGGTTAATGATTTGCAAGTTCAATAAACTGTTTTTATGCACCCGGATACCGAAATCAGGTAATGATGCTGAGTTCAATAAACTGTTTATGTGTTACGGACATCGAAATCAGTAATGATAGCAACTGGTTACAATAAAACTGTCTTTGCCATGGATACCGAATAGGTAATGATGCGACTCGTCAATAAACTGTTTTTATGCACGGATACCGAAACAGAGTAATGATGCGAACCCTGTTCCAATAAACTGTTTCGTCCATGGTATATCAGAAATATGTAAAGGATGCGGACTGTTCATTAGACTGTTTTTATGCACGGATATCGAAATCAGATAATGATGCCACTGTTCAATAAACTGTTTTTATGTACGGATATCGAAATCAGGTAATAATGCGACTGTTCAATAAACTGTTTTTATGTAAGGATATCGAAATCAGGTAATGATGCGACCGTTCAATAAACTGTTTTTATACACGGATATCGAAATCAGGTAATGATGCGACTGTTCAATAAACTGTTTATGTGTACGGACATCGAAATCAGGTAATGATGCGACTGTTCAATAAACTGTTTTTGTCCATGGATATCGAAATCAGGTAAAGATGCGACTGTTCATTAGACTGTTTTTATGCACGGATACCGAAATCTGTAGAAAAATATGTATTTAATTCCTTTAATTTTACTAGTTAAAAAAAAAATATATGCATTATCACTACGGCATCAGTATTAAAGTACTTTACCTATGTAATTACTTAACTTGTCAATTTTAAAATTAACGTAATTTTCATAAATAGCTTTTCTCGTCTAATCCTTTTAAACGGTTATTGCCGTAAACAAACCACCAATTTTAATGCGGAAAATGTTTTCTTGGTTTACTGAGTGACGGAGAACCGGCAGTACCTGTCAAGAACTTAACAACAGCAGTCTTCAGCAGAAGTTCCAGTCATACTTACCGTGGATTAAACTTTGAAGTGATTTAGTGACATATGGATCTTATCATTTGCATCACGGTCATGTGTTACGCAAATATGGAATAATTCTATCAAGTTACCATTGGACCCGGACCTGCCAAAGGGGAACCCGCTTACCTATCTCCTAAATCACACTAAAAACAAGGTGAGAGAAAAGCTATTTTTTCTTTGTTTTTTAAACTGTCCAGATATTTACTTTTATTCCTGCAGCTTTAATCGATGCTTATGTGATTAGTGTGTTATTACCGATACTTATCCAATTTATACGTACCTTACCTATACTTACCTTAAATATACGTGAATTACATACTCATTCGTACTTCTAGTTACTTTGTTTGATTGTATTTCATTAGTCAATTTACTATTTAATTGTATTGAATTCTGTTTGTTTTTACTCTTATTTTGACGTTTTGTTTACTGAGATAGAAATATACTTTACATTTTACTTGTTTACTTTTGGGCTGTTATTTCATTGGGGTAGTTGCGTCCGATTCTGTTCACACATGAAATCTTAAGAATTCCTCTTGTTCACTATTTCAGATGTGTTTGTATACTTTCGGATTCATTTCATTGGCCTCCGGATGATGCAGCCCAAGTACTCACTTTCTATCCTTATGGTTCACGTCAAGTGTTTGTTTGTCATTCAGAATTTTATTTTTGTGGTTCGATTATATACATTACAATTAAATTCATTGTAACTTATACTTTATTATTTAATATATCCTATATTAACTTATAAATTTAATAAGCTACTTTATCATTAAAATCTGTATAGAATTCAATTTTATACAAAATCAGGTAATGATGCGACTGTTCAATAAACTGTTTTTATGCCCGGATACCGAAATCAGGTAATGATACGACTGTTCAATAAACTGTTTTTGTCCATGGATATCGAAATCAGGTAATGATGCGACTGTTCAATAAACTGTTTCTATGCACGGATACCGAAATCAGGTAATGATGCGACTGTTCAATAAACTGTTTTTGTCCATGGATATCGAAATCAGGTAAAGATGCGACTGTTCATTAGACTGTTTTTATGCACGGATACCGAAATCAGGTAATGATGTGACAGTTCAATAAACTGTTTTTATGCACAGATACCGAAATCAGGTAATGATACGACTGTTCAATAAACTGTTTTTGTCCATGGATATCGAAATCAGGTAAAGATGCGACTGTTCATTAGACTGTTTTTATGCACGAATATCGAAATCAGGTAATGATGTGACTGTTCACTAAACGTGTTTTATGCACGGATACCGAAATCAAGGTAATGATACGACTGTTCAATAAACTGTTTTTGTCCATGGATATCGAAATCAGGTAAAGATGCGACTGTTCATTAGACTGTTTTTATGGACGGATATCGAAATCAGGTAATGATGCGATTGTTCAATACACTGTTTTTATGCACGGATACCGAAATCAGGTAATGATGCGACTGTTCAATAAACTGTTTTTGTCCATGGATATCGAAATCAGGTAAAGATGCGACTGTTCATTAGACTATTTTTATGCACGGATATCGAAATCAGGTAATGATGCGACTGTTCAATAAACTATTTTTATGCACGGATACCGAAATCAGGTAATGATGCGACTGTTCAATAAACTGTTTTTGTCCATGGATATCGAAATCAGGTAAAGATGCGACTGTTCATTAAACTGTTTTTATGCATGGATATCGAAATCAGGTAATGATGCGACTGTTCAATAAACTGTTTTTATGCACGGATACCGAAATCAGGTAATGATGCGACTGTTCAATAAACTGTTTTTGTCCATGGATATCGAAATCGGGTAAAAGATGCGACTGTTCATTAGACTGTTTTTATGCACGGATATCGAAATCAGGTAATGATGCGACTGTTCAATAAACTGTTTTTATGCACAGATACCAAAATCAGGTAATGATGCGACTGTTCAATAAACTGTTTTTGTCCATGGATATCGAAATCAGGTAAAGATGCGACTGTTCATTAGACTGTTTTTATGCACGGATATCGAAATCAGGTAATGATGCGACTGTTCAATAAACTGTTTTTATGCACGGATATATAATAGCGATGCGACTGTTCAGTAAACTGGCTTTTTGTTCCATGGATATCGAAATAGGTAAAGATGCGACTGGTTCATAGACTAGTGTATGCGACGGATATCCGACTGGGTAAAGAAACTGTATGACGGATTTTTTATCGAAAACCAGGTAATGATGCGAGTGTTCAATAAACTGTTTTTATGCACGGATACCGAAATCAGGTAATGATGCGACTGTTCAATAAACTGTTTTTGTCCATGGATATCGAAATCAGGTAAAGATGCGACTGTTCATTACTGTTTTTATGCACGGATATCGAAATCAGGTCATGATGCGACTGTTCAATAAAACTGTTTTTATTCACGGATACCGAAATCAGGTAATGATGCGACTGTTCATTAAACTGTTTTTATCCATATCAACTAGGAACTTGCAGCGTCATATGATATAACGAACTTTGCAAATAGACCTTCTAGTAGGTGATGTCTGCTGATTAACGAAATATATACAGGAGTCTACTACGACGCTACTAGTGGCTATCATAATTACTACCCTACCTGATAACAGTTGTCTCTTCTCTAGTAACGAACCGTTAGGTGATCAGGAGATATGATCTTCAATATGCCATCAAGTTTAATTTGAAGAAAAAATGGTGAAATCAGTCACATTTCATACTTATTTCAACATTCAATAATTAAACTAGTTATACTGAAGTGATATAGCGCAACTCTCTGCTTCCATTAACTTGCACTCAAATTTTCACCAGCTTTTCGTAGTTGAGTATTACTATACGGGGTGGATTTTTTACTTAAGCCCAATAATTGAAACAGATATTACTTTTTTTTAAATTTTTTTCGTTAGATTCTGTATCTTTTGTCATTGTAACTAAGTACAATCAACATTTCTACTTTAAATATATATTTGTATCCGTAAATATAATTATTGATATATCTAAAATATCTCTAAAACATCAAGCTTTAATTCCTGTTACTTTTCTTGTAAATTCCACTGTTTTAATTGGTAAAGGAATAGTTTCCTCAAATCCACTGACAGATCTGCACCGTCGATCTCTAGTAAAGAGGTTGATGAGAATTGGCAAAAGGCTTGAAAAACCATCAAAAGTTAGGAGGTAAAGAGGTCATTATGAAGGAGTCGTTACACAAATCTTCCAGAGGAGGACTTGTAATGAATTCCATGCTGGATTGGAACTGACAATTAAGGAGAGAATAAGATCTTTTCTTCAAGGTCTGCTTAGTAATTTCGCTTCTGTAACGGTGTGTCTACACTAAGCTATAATATGTTGGACACTCATCGCACACATTCCGAACAGGTTGGATGCAAGTCAACGACTTATTGGTAGTTCTGCCTGGTACATCATACAGTTACCCAGCATTTGCCAAAGGTTCCTTCTCTGATTATAGTAGTTGACCTATTTTCAACTAGTTTATGGTATGTATGCTATTCGTTTCCAGATTGTGTTTATATCATGTTTTACTGTGACGTGAATGTATCCTGATTAGAATAAGAATAGATAAATGATCCGAAACAACATAAAGACACTAGTTATGGTCGTTAGCAAAGTCAAAGGTATCAGAGTAAATGTTTGAGTCACGTTTTTAGTGTCATAAACTCATGTTAGCAACTATCATACAAACATCAAACACGTTTAACATCCTACTGGTGTCCCTAACCAACGCTTCATATGATGTTCCAGCACTGGCCGAAAATTATTTCTCCACTTGCAGCAGTTTACGTATTCTCTATCTGATTGTTATATGTATACAATGCGTTGCCGACATTTTTTTTACAGTAGTGTGGATGCTCCTTTACTATAAGAAACCCACAATTTCATGCCATAGTCTTCTTTATACCTAGAAAAATTAAAATTAAAAAAGCGTTGCCTTATCCTGTGTATATGAGAGCACGAAATTATTAACGAGACCATTCTGTGTCTAGTGATGACGCATTCCATAGCCTTCTTTATACTTAAAAAAATAAAAATAAAAAAGACGTTGCATTACCCTGACTATATGAGTGCACGAAGCTATTAACTTGGCCATTGTGTGTCCTAGTGACGACGCATTCCTCACCAATTAGCATCATATTGTGTTGCAGCTATGATGCATATTAAAGCCAGTTCAGAGATGAGGTCAACACGGAAAAGTTAACTGCCAACGGTATAACACCTACAAGTCCTAACGAGATTATTTCCTTACGTGTTTACTGCAGCCCGAACCTACTATCCCTTTCAGACCCGATGTGGCATTGTTCTTCTGGAATATCTTCAGGACTTTTAGTCGGACAGTGATAACATTCTAACACAATGTTTACAGCACCCAACCGTAATTTATAATGTTATAGGAGTCAGTCAAATTTGTATACTTTAGGAGTTTACTCTTATGATTTTAAGTTGTAATCAGTGAAATCCCAGACACCCTAGTACACCTCCCCCTTCATCAGTTGCTCATAGCCTTGCTTCATCTAACCTGACCCTTAAGCTGGCACGAGTGAAGTGTTGTAATGAGGAGCGCACATCTCTCTTCATTCACCCCAACACCTGTTCTATGGAGCTAACTTCAGGGTGGGCTGGTGGAAATCGGACAACTTCATGACATCAATCTCGGATGAGGTAATTAACTGTAAACTGTGGCTTGGTCCGGTTTCCTAGCATATTCGTAGCACATCATGATATTAACATCACTATAATTTCACTGAAAACTGTCGTTATGAAATTTGTTGCGTAAGGCTATACATAAAAAGGGTTATGGGTAATAATCACCTGGTAAGATTATTTTCAGTGCGCCAGCTTTCCTCTCTCCATTGAACATATTAAAAAGTCGGAGTCCAATCACACGTTTCCACCCATTAGTGCATCTAAGCAAATTGGCCATGCGCAGAGTGGTTGTGGCACACCTTCAGTACCCAGCGACAAGGCACTTTCTGCGAATGCATGCCTGTGAACACTTATTGTATATATTACTAAAATATTGTATTCTTAAAACTGCCAGATGAGCCAAAACAGTCATGTTCAATACCTATCAATTCATTACTTCATCCAACGTTTCTATTCTTAAACTATTAAACAAAATTACCATAAAAATAACTATGCGTAAAACTTTGTGCAATTTAGAGAGAAAGTTACAAGGCGTTACAGGGATTAGGATGTCTCAAAGACTTATTAGTCCATCCAAGGAGACATCATGAGCTCACTTATCTCAAGGAGCAGGTTTAAAATTCATTCACAGTGTTCTAATGATTTTGTCTAGCTTTCTTTTCCACACTACTGCTGTTTACAACTTCTGGTGATAGTTTATTCCATGTGACACATATCTTGTATATGAAGAAGTTTCCACAATACCATGTGTTGTATCTCTTCAGTTCTAATCTCCATCCATTATTTCTTGTCTAGTTTTCGTTTATTTTGAAGAGGTTTCTGTCTACTTTTGTTATGTCTTTCTGTATTTAGAATGAGTATTAGTTGTCCTAGCAATCGCTGTGTTTCTAAGCCATACATGTTCAGGCTCTCGTCGTCGTCTATGGTAACCTATTTGCCTGATAGATAGAACTAACTTTGTGGCTCTTGCTTTTACCCCTTCTAGTCTATTCATGTCTTTTCTTAGTGTTGTCGACCAAAACTGTACTGCATATTCAAGTTGTGGTCGAACTATTGATGTGTAGAGCTGCAACACCGTTTCCTCGTTTCTGTATTTGTACTGCCTCTTCATGTAGCCCACTATGCATTGCTTTGTGGATTTTAAGTCCTTGGTAATAATGACTCCAAGGTCCTCTTCTTGTTCTACACTGTTTATGCCATTCCCAAACAGCATGTAGATGGCATGAGGGTTGTTTGTTTTATTTGTAACACTTTACATTTATCAGAGTTAAAAGGCATTTGCCATCTTTTTGACCACTCTCCTGTTTTCCTTAGACTGCTTATGAGTTCTATTCTCTGTTTTTTCTTTTTATTTATTTATTTATTTATTTATCTTATTTTTTTGTGATGCAACCAGATGTCATTTTTGACAAATTACGACTCAGTCTCTTAATATGCTTAGCGGTAGCATTAATTGTAACCTAAAAATATGGACGGGTTCGTTTCGAGCAGAAAACACTCCAGAACAGACCTGATATGCAGATCAGTAAGAACTGGGTCAAATATACATCAGGCAAATAGTAAACAAATGAATAAAAATATTATTAGGTAAAAATAAATAAATAAATAAGTAAATATATAAATAAACATATAAAATAAATACGGCATACATTAAAACTTGTTTCTGCTCACTTCAAAATGAGATCTGGTGGGAAAATAGAATGCAAAGACGTCATTATGATTGTCACTGTTAAATGAAAGTATACTAAATGGCAG
>NC_087214.1:46607558-46620058 GCF_015104395.2 Macrobrachium nipponense
GACTAACCTTGGAGAAATCAAAAGGAACAAACATCACCTCGCCTCAGCAAAAGTAGAGGAGGGCAGTTAAAACAAAATAACAACCTTGTTTCGAACGTAATCATTTTAAAATACTGTCAAACCTAACAATATATATATATATATATATATATATATATATATATATATTATATATATATATGCATTAAGTTACAAATGCCCTTTAATATCCAATTCGCTCTACCTCGGAATTATATATTTTTATATATGTTAACCAAAGGGGAATGTTTTAGTTGATGATAATTTCGTCCTGAGAAGTTCGACAGTGAGACACATTTACTGCATATTGGTGCTGCTGTTCAGGGAGGAAGGGAAAAGTGGTAGAGGTAAAAATAGTAAATGATAGGCTTTTAAAGATTCCAATAATAATAATATGGGACTAAGTAGCAATATAATCTCAGCATACACTCCTTAGGTGGGTTACCAAGAACGAGAGAAAACATTATTTAAACAAGAATTTAAGGCTGCCATTAGAACAGTGAAAGAGCACCAGGAGCTAATAATAGGAGCTGATATGAATGGCAGGGTGGGGAAGAGAAGAGATGGGTATCAGGAGGTACACAGAGCCCATGGGTTTGGAATTAGAAATGAAGATGGGGATTATATATTGGAGATGGTTCAGAGTTTGGAATTACCATGTATGAACACATGGTTTCAGAAGTTGTATAAGTACTTTAGAACTTATGAAAGTGGAGGAGTGCAAAGCCAAATTGATTACATCCTGGTTAGAGAAGTTGACAAAAGCAATCTGATGAACTGCAAAGTGATCTTGGGAGAAGCTTGTGTTAAAGAAAATAGGTTAGTGGTGATGGGTTTGAAAATGAGAGGTAGGAAGCTGAAGAAGAGAGAGAGAGAAGATCTAGAATTAAGATTTGGGACCTTAAAGGAGAAAAGGGGGAGCAATTCAGGAGGACTGTGTGAGAGAGATGGCTGGGGTAGGGGGTGGGGTGGGAATTTAGAATTTGTACAGGGTAACCGACTGGAAAATATCTTGGCAGACATGAGAAAAATATATGAGGGAAAAGCAGAGGAACTGGTGGGAAGAACCAGTGGATATAGAGTGTATCAAAGGCATTTAAGGCCTAGAAAGTAAGGCATCCACAGGGTGCAGAAGAACGGTACAGAGAATAGGTTAGAGATGGGAGAAGGAGAGTAGGTTATGGCTATTGGAAGTGCGGTGGAGCAGTTGAATGAAAGACTAAGCACAAGAGAAGGAGAAAAAGATACCTGTAAGATTTCAAACTTAAGGAAAGGGCAGCGACAGGATATTGGTAAACTTGGTGTTATTAAGGATAGAGATGGGCATATATTGCATAGGGATGAAGACATTAAGAAAAGATGAAGAGTATTTTTTAAACAAGTTTTAAATACTGGAAATGGGAGAGAGGAGATGGGGGTAGAGGGACCAGTGATGGAGATACAGGATACAGAAATGAAGAGAGCATTAAGTAAAATGAAGAATGGTAAAGCACCATGTCCATTAGAGTTCCAAATTGAAACGATCAAATTACTAGGTACAGAGGGGGAGAAATGGATGCTAGATTCATTAAAAGCTATATAGGAAGAGGAAATAATGCGAAGCGACTGTGAGGAGAGACTAATGGTATATATATATATTATACAAGCAGAAGGGAGAGGTCATGGATTGTGGTACCTACAGGTGAATTAAACTAACTGAGCATGGATTGAAAGCTTTAGAGAGGATACTAGACCAGAGATTAAGAGAGACTGAAAAGATCAGGAAACAGCAGTATGGAATCATGAGAGGAAGAGGACAGTGGATGACCCTTCATAGTAAGACAGCTACAGGAGAAGAGGGTAGATGGAAACCAGGAGCTCTACTGTGCATTTATAGATCGAGAGAAAGCATATGATAGAATCCCAAGAGAAGTGACATTTTGGTGTTCGAAGAAGAGGAAAGTCCCAGAAAAGTTGGTTAGGCTGGTCGAAATGATATATCAAAGAATGAGCACAAAAGTAATAACAGCAGTTGGGGAAACCGAAAACTATGAAGTTAGTGTTGTATTACACCAGGGGTCAGCATTAAGCCCATTTTTGTTTGTGTTGGTCATGGATGTGTTAACTGAAGAGATCAGGAATGAAGAGCTGTGGGAATTGTTGTACACTGATAACTTGTGATTACATCCGAAAATGAGGAAGACTGACAGAGAAGGGTTGGAGAGTGGCAGGAGTCGTTAGTGAGGGGAGGCTTAAAGGTGAATGTGAATGAAACAGTGGTTTTGGTGAGCAGTAAAAAAGATAGAAGCAGAATAGTAATACAAGAAAGAAGAGGCTCAATTATAAAACATGTGGAAAAGTTTAAAGACTTAGGGTCTACTTTAAGCCAAGAGGATGGATGTGAGACTGAAGCCGACAGGATAAAAGCTTTATGGGGAAAGTGGAGAGAGGTAGCTGGAGTAGCTATGTGATATAAAAGATGGTAAATCAACCTAAAAGTGAAGGTCTGCAGTACATTGATAAGACTAGTGTTAATGTAAGGATCGGAGTGGAAAAGTTAAGTATATCTTAGTTTAACCAGAGTACTGAGCTGATTAACAGCTCTCCTAGGGCTGGCCCAAAGGATTAGATATTTTTACATGGCTAGGCACGAATTGGTTACTAAGCAACAGGACCTACAGCTTATTGTGGGATCTGAACTACCAGAAATAAATTCCTCTAATTTTGCATTGGCAGAGTAGGGAAGCAAATTCGAGCTACCAAATCGGTAGACGAGCAAGGGAGGCTTAGTAAAGATTACAGAGGTGGTAAGACAGGCACGATTGAGATGGCATGGACATGTGCTGAGGATGGATGATGAGGAGGGAGTGAAGAGGGTTTGGGAAGAACCTGTTAGAGGAAAAAGATCGAGAGGGAGACAGAGAATTAGATATTGAGATAAAATGAAGGAAGATATAGAGAGAGGAGGTTTGGTAAAGGATGATGCCTTTGATAGAAGGCAGTGGAGAAGGCGCATCAGGCAACCGACCCTTTAATAAATGGATAGTGTTGGAAAAGAAGAAGGTGCTGCTGTTCAGCGAATCTGGTTGCTCTTGGCAGCTAAAGGGGATCAGGGATGAATTGTGAAAGTGAAAGATGTCTGTTGAAATAACTTATGAAAAAGTTATAAATAAGTCATACCTGCTAATAATAGGAAATAGAAACCTACCACCACGAGCCACTCTATCTAAAAAGAAACAAATATCTAGCAGAAGCAGACATCCACACCGGAGAACAGTATTCTAGTAAAGGCAGTACAAATGGCTTAAAACAGGTTGCACTGATGTTATCACTGATATAAATACGCGGCCTTACGAACAATAACCAACTTTCGTGTGGCATTTCCTGAAACTTTCATTAGCTAAACGTTTCTCAAAAGTTAGATGTAGGTCAAAGGTTACACTTGGAATAGTTAAAGCTTCAAACTCGTTCAGCAAAGTTCCATCCACCTGAAGGAGAGAATAGGGTGGAAATCTGTACGAGATTTGTTAATCAATAGTGTTTTCGTTTTACTGAAGCTCAGTGTTGCATCATCAGCATACTAAACAATCTTGCTTTCCAGGCCAACAACCGCGTCACTTATGTAAACTAAAAATAATAGTGGACCAAGAACACTGCCCTGCGGAACTCCAGATCCAATAGGTCTTGCTTCACTAAAGATCCCGTCCACAGCATCTCTGCTGCCTACCTGTAAGGAAATCTTGAAGTAATCCTAAAACATATCCACAAACTCCAAGATTCTGAAGTTTATAAATAAAAAGTAAATACTTGTGAATTACTAAATCGAAAGCAACAATAAAATCTATCAGAATTACGCTGCAATCAAACCGTTGAGAGAGGCATCACAAGTCTCTCCGCAACGTTGCTCATTGCTAATGCATCTTCAATAGGCCGCAATGGTCTTTCCAGCAGAACATTTTTTTTTTTTTTTTTAGGGCAAGACTGACAGCACTTATGAATCGCTTTCCTCTTTTCCTCTTTCGCTCTTTGAAGAGGACACCTGTGCAACCCGAGGCCCTTTCATTGTGCTTCGATGTGAGACGTATTAGGAGAGAGAGAGCGGGAAATAGCCTCCTCTTCAATGGGCCTCAGGTCACAAAACTTTGTACAGAGACAATGACGCCTTGATATCAGAGCTTTAGTTTTTCTACTTGCGGTGTCGAGATTAAATATTGAATTATTATGTTATCTTAATATTAGTAACGTAAGAGAAAGGAAAAAATAACAGAATTTTGACTCGTTACAAAAGGAATTGCGATTTTTTTCGAACCTCTGAAAATGTTCCATATTTGATAAAATCTCTACAAGCAACTAGAGAATATGAACTATAGCACAGAGCAATACTTTGGAAAAGAGGCCGAGACGACTGTTAAGTTAAACCAGATCTATGCAAGTATCAAGACAGTGATTCAAAGCTTGTATGATGAAGAGGACGAGTGGGTTTGAATACGAAGGAGAGAGAATTATTTCCTTGGCACAAGTTTTCAAAGACTTCTAACGTAGGCTTCCTTAATTATTTATTGCTTTTACGGAATGAATGACACAAGAGGTTTTCAAAGAAAGGAAGACAGGAGAAGTGTGGAGCGGCTGCTAACTGTATAGGATATTCTGTTAATCAGCAACAGAAAGCAATGAAGAAATAGTGTTTGTAAATAGAGAATGTTGACAGCAGCGCTCTATTTAATGCTAAGGTGATAAAGTGTCTAACAGGAACCAAGACGATGGGACAATGGAATGTAATAATGACTGGAAGATGTGGTTATATACTTCATATATATATAATATATATATATATATCTATATATATATATATATATATATATATATATATATATATATATATATATATATATATATATATATATATATATATATGTATATATATATATATATATATATATATATATATATATATATATATATATAATTATAATCACTTTAGTACTTGATTCGTTTATCACATATATCCATAGGGAACGAAGATGTAAATAACTTTTTTGCCAGGTTAAATCAATTAGTACCATCAATTAAATTTACTATGGAAATGGAAAAAGATGGATGCCTACCCTTTTTGGATGTCCTCATGCGGAGAAATAGTAGTGGGTTTAAATATAGTGTTCACAGAAAACGTACTAATATTTCTTCCTATGTATATTTCTATTCTGGATAAAACAATGAGGTTAAAAGATCAGTGTTTGCATCTATGTTTCTAAGAGCACTACGGGTATGTAGCACTGATTATATAGATGAGGAGACAGATAAGATTCAGAATATAGGCAAGAAACTAAAATATCCAGTTAGTGTACTAAACAATGCATTAGAAGCGGCGAAAAAGACAAAAAAGACCATGTGTCAAAGCCAAAAAAAACCTTACAACACAAAAAAAAAAAAAAAATTGCTTGCACTATCTTATAATAATAATATGAAAGATATCCCACATCTCCTGAAGAATTTTGGTGTTAATGTAGCTTTTAAAAACAATAAAACAATGAAACAGGTACTTATTAAGAACTTCCCCAACAATGCTAAAGAATGTGTATATAAAATTCCGTGTAAGTATTGTGACAACTTTTATATTGGTCAAACGGGGAAAGCACTGGAAAAAAAGAATAGAACAACATAAACAATGTGTGAGATATGCACAGGGAAATAGTGGTATTTTTGTATATATTAGTGAGAACAATCATGCTATTAACTGGGAAGGGGCAAAAAAGCTTGTGTGTTCTAATAATGCAATGGAAAGGAATATCATTGAATCTAGTTTTATAAAAGAAAGTTAAAAAAATGATATGAACATCAGTCAAGGAATGTAAAAACTTGATTCTTTAATATCAAAAGAAATTTGTAAACTGTTTAAATTTTAAGGTAGGCAGTAGAGATGTATGGAACTAGGATTATTATATTTGTAAACACAGTAAGGGGGCAGTGGTGGTACTGAGATGTCCAACCCCGCCTCCCTGACACCTGTCAGGTGTGATATTGTTGTCTCCTGCGGTGGGTACCCTAATCGGTAGTATCCCTTGAGAATTTATTGTAAATTTTAGCCAAATAATTTTTGAAAGCCACTCATACCTTGACAACTGCCTGTGGGTGGATCTGCAGTCTCAAACGGTTGTGTGTATGTTCGTCAGTACTGTCTTTGTAGTATATATCCTTGTGACTTCTAATACTATGTATCAGTCTTTCGTCAATGGCTTGAAAATAAAGCCGAAACCGGTCAGGACCTACACCTTGTCTATTATTTTTCACCTGTGGATATGTGTTATTAGATTAGATTAGATTATAAAATTTTTGGCACATAGCCAAGCGCCGGAGCCGAGGGGCCATTCAGCGCATATATATCTTAAGAATAAAAAAAGTCACTGTCACACAAACAAACATACACACAACTGATCTAACATACAAATCATTCATTCATAAAAACCAAACAAGAAACCTAAAACAATTAAAAGAAAATTACAATTCGTAAAAAAGACCAATATTTTTTAAAAATGTCATAATTTGCTCTGCCCGAGCACCTTCACCTAAAATATCGGCAAGAGACTTATTTGCCAGCAAACAAGCTCTACGTTTGGTTTCAAAATGAGGGCACTCCACCAAAATATGCACCACAGTCAAATCCACATGACAGGTGGAACAGCGAGGAACCTGCCTATCCGCTCCACTCGTCATTAGATACCCGTGAGTACATTTAGTGTGGCCAATACGTAATCTAGCTAAAACTATCTCAGACCTTCTATCCATCCGGCTATGAGGCCAAGGATGAACAGAAGGCCTAATCGACTTTAATTTAAGATTATTATCTAAAGTAGACCAGTGGGCCCGCCACTGGTCTCTACAATAAAATCGAATGGTACTTTTAAAATCGCAAACAGGGACTCCCATGTTGGAAATGTGCCTAAGCCTAGTTGCAGCCTTAGCAGCAGCGTCGGCTCACTCATTCCCAACAATTCCAACATGGGACGGAGCCCAACAAAACCTAACAGAAAAACCTCTTCTATTAATTAAAAGATATAACCAATCTTGTACTTCTTGCACTAGAGGGTGGCAAGAGACTAGGCTTTTAAGAGAAGATAAAATACTCAAAGAGTCGGTAAAAATGGTAAAAACCTTGTTAGTACAAGAACTATAAAAAATATATTTAAGAGCAGTCAAAACTGCCAGCAGCTCAGCTGTAAAAACAGAGGAATTAGATGGAAGCTTCTTTTTAATAATATCACTATTCACTACAAAGCAACCAACACCATCAGAACCCTTCGAACCATCAGTATATATATGATGAGAATCACCATGTTCAAAAGCATGATCCAAGAAACTTGCCCTCAACTGATCACCAGAACTGATGCTCCTGCTGTCCCTAATTGGGCAGATTTCTAAGTGTGGCCTATTCGAAGGAGGAAATTTTGAGGGCAAAATTTCAGCTACTGCAGGGGGTAGTAATCCCACCTCCCTGGCAGAGCTTGCTAGTCGAACTTCAAGCATCTTTGGCAGTCTAGGTCTATTTGGGGCTCTATCAGTTGGTTCTCTAACATACTTATAATTAGGGTTTAGCTTTGATGTAAGTACTCTTGATATGACTCTCAGGCCTAATTCCTCCCTACGGATAAATAGTGGGGGAAAACCTGACTCAGCATATAGGCTTTCTACTGGAGAAGTTCTATAGGCTCCCATACAAATATGTAAAGCCATATTATGGACAACATCTAATTTCTGCAGTGTTGTCTTGCATGCACAACCATAAACTTGACAACCATAATCGATTTTGCTTAGGCATAAAACCTGGTACATCCTCAAAAGGGTGATTCGATCTGCCCCCCAATTAAAATTAGACACAACTTTAAGAATATTAAGACGAAGCTTCACGTTACATACAACTTCATTAACATGTTGAGTAAAAGTTAATTTCTTATCAAATGTAACACCTAGATACTTAATGCTATCTTCATAAGGTAAAATTGAATCATTTAAAAACAACGTAAGGATCTCTTCCACTCTTCTTAATCGGCAAAATCGTATAGCTTTGGTTTTTTCTGGTGAAAATTTGAAACCTTTAGCACTGGCCCATAATGTTGAAGCATTAATAGCAGTCTGGATCTTTTGACAAGCTTCGACAGCTGTAGACTTGCTACAGATTATTGCATAATCATCAGCAAAGGCCAGACCATGCACCCAGACAGGAACTTGTTCTAGTAGGCCGTTGACAGCTACATTAAAGAGTGTTGGACTAAGGACGCTTCCCTGAGGTAACCCTTCTTCTTGAGGGTAAGCAGAAGAAATGTAAGAGCCCACTCTTACTTTCAGGTAACGTTCTGACAAAAAATCTTTCAGACAATAGAACAAATTACCCACAACACCCCACTCTACAAGTTGCAAAAGGATACCCCCTCGCCAGGTATTGTCGTAGGCTTTTTCTAGGTCAAAGAACACCAATAGTCTGGTTTTGCACAGCAAAAGCATTCTGTATCTCCCGAGTAAGGAACATCAAAGGGTCAGAAGTACTTCTATTTTTCCTAAAGCCAAACTGCCGATTAGATAAAAGATTCTTTGAATCCAAATACCACACAAGCCGAGCATTGACCATCCTCTCATAAATCTTGCTAACACAACTAGTTAGAGCAATTGGCCTATAATTCTTAGGAAGGAAGGAATCTTTAAAAGGTTTTAAAACAGGTACAATAATCGATATCTTCCAAGACTCTGGTGAAGTTCCTGAAAGCCAAAAACTGTTTAAAATGTCTAAAAGAAATTGTTTTGTACTTCTGGGCAGATTAAAAATCATTGAGTACAGTATATCATCTTCCCCAGGAGATGTTGGGGAAGATAACGAGATTGCATGATCTAATTCCTTCATGGTGAAAGGAAGATTATACGACTCTGAATTTAAAACTAACAGCAGGAAGAACCGTGGTACCGTCCCTAACATTCCTGAATGCAGGAGAGTAATGTAGGGCACTAGATATATTGGAGAAATGCCTACCAAAGGTTTCTGCAACTTCTTCAGAATCAGATATGAGGAAGCCATCAATTTTCAATATAGGCAAGGGAGGTGGAGAAAATTTCCCTTGCAGCTTTCGGATTCTGTTCCAGACTAATGACATCGGCGAATCATATTTTAATTCACTTATATATCTGATAAACGATTCCCTCTTTGCTTGCTTAAATGTTTTCTTTTGCTTAGCAAGAGCTCTTTCATAGATAATTTTATTTACCAAGCAAGGATATCTACGATATCTCTTGTAGCAAGTTCTTGTTATCTTTCGGCTCAATGCGCATGTATCACTCCACCAGGGTACTAGAGGACGCCGAGGTTTACCAGAAGTTCGAGGAATAGACAGCATGGCACCACACAACAATATACTGATTAAATACTCATAAGCAGATGTTGGGCTCTGAAAATCGTTCATCTCTTGATCAATTTCAGTAGATTTTTTGAATAACCCCCAGTCAGCCTCCCCTACCTTCCATTTTGGTAAACATGGAGATGGAATGTTTTTCCTATACTTTAAGTGAATGGGCCAATGATCACTGCCATGATCATTATGGTCTACTACCCACTGGTAATCTAACCTCAAAGACGAAGAGCAGATAGTGAGGTCAATGGCTGAATCAGTATTATGAAAAACATCATGTCTTGTAGGGGAACCATCATTCATTAAAGTGATGTCATTCAAGTCAAGCAGCTGTTCTATTATTAAACCCCACCGGTCGCAGTTTGGCTCTCCCCAGAGGGAGTGCCTGGCATTAAAATCCCCCATCAGAATGAAGGGTTTCGGAAGCTGGTCTATCAGTGATGGTAGGTCGTTTAATTCTAGCTGGTGGGGATTACCCTGAGCATCCTGCAATCTACTTTCTAATGATGGATCAAGGTAGAGAGAGCAAATTGTGATCCATTTATAATTAAAAATTTGGACTGCACAAGCCTGCAACACAGTGTTCAATTGAACTACCCTGTGATTAACAGACTTGCGGACTATGATGCCTGTGCCTCCCTGAGCACGTACACCTATCAGGGGTGAAGACCTGTGAAATGAATAATTAAAACCCATATTTGGTGTGTGCTCTCCCAACTTTGTCTCTTGTAGACACATCACAGATAAATCATGTTCCCTAAAGAACCCGAACTTGCTCTCTATTTGATATAAAGCCACGGATGTTCCACTGCATGAGAGCCATTATTTAGAGGAAGGGATCTTAAAATTCTCTACTAATTTAGGAATCTGTGTCCTGGTGAGAGATATCTTATCAGCTTTACCAGTACTACTAGATCTAGATCTAGGTGTTACAGATCTTTTTGATGAAGGGCCTTCACTTGCCCTTTCAGTTTTGCTTTTATTCTTCCTTTGATACCTGAATGACCGTGAATGAGGCGAAGAGGGAGAAAGGGACCTCTTCTGACGAATAAGGAGGGCCTCCATATCCTCACCGTCATCTCCACGGTGCACTGTAATGTCGGGATTAGGTGAGGGCTCAATGTCTGGCAATGTCCCTGACACAGAGAAGTCGTCATCATACTGAGATCTGGTTTGAACCCTAGAATCAACAGGGTCCCCTGGCTTAACCAGTCTCTCTGCAACATGGGAAACCCCACCTGGAGGGGCACGGGAAGCCCCACCAGGGGGGGCGCGCGAGGCCCCACCAGGGGGGCATGGGAGGCCCCACCAGGGGGGGCACGGGAAGCCCAACAGGGGGGCCACCGGGTGCCCCACTAGAGGGGGTGCGGAAAATCCCACCAGCGGGGCACCGGGGAGCCCCACCAGAAGGGGCACTAGAAGAAGCTGTACTTAATTATTGTGCCTTCAAGGCATCCGAATAGGGTTTCCTGCCCAACAGCTTTTTGGCCTGTCCCACACTGATATGTTCAGCAATAGATTTTAGTAATGCCTCTACATTTTTTATCACGGGCTCGATGTTCACCCTTACAGTTTATGCAAATTACCGGTCCAGAACATTCGTCGTGCTCAGGCTGGCCACACGATTCACAGAGTTTATTTCTGGTACAAACATTAGAGGAGTGTCCAAAACCAAAACATTTAAAGCACTGGAGCACTCTCGGTCTATAAGGACGAACTTTCATGATTTCACTGTCAAGAATAATTTCAGATGGCATGAAAGAATTTATAAATGTTAAAATAAGCATCGATGAGCGGGGCACTTTAAAAACCTTCCAAACCACGTCTGGACACATTTCCAAAATTTCCTCCTCATCCATTTCATGTAGATCTTCATTACAGATAACACCCTTCGCGTAACTAAAATTATAGTGAGGTTTTACCTCTTTTATCATACCCTCAGGATCCAGCTTCAAATTTAGGAGCATTATCGATTGAACATCTGTCTTGGTATGGACTAAAAAACTATTACGCCCAAAGCGAGTTACTTCTGGGCTCCCAACGTTGCCGATTTTCTGGCTTACCAACCTTTTCACCTTGAAGAGGTTGCCTCTCTCACCATGTGTAGTGATAATTAACCACTTAGCTGGGTCTGGTGATCTGGATATTTTACTTACTCTACTAGCATCTTTTATTTCATTTAGTGGTTTATAAATGTTAAGATACCTAGGGACCTCCTCTGCCTCTATAAGTCCAACACTCATAGAATCCAACCTAAATTCTCTAAACGCTCTGTGAGCTTCTGATTCATTGTTGAAAATTATCCAAAATTCAAAAAATCCATAATTTTTGCCAAGTTTATTCCGTAATTCTTTGATGTTCCCAAATTTACAAAATTCATTAAATATTGTGTCATAATTCCAGTCTAAAGGGACTGGTTTCACATACAGAATGTTTGTAACAAGGAGCTTATTTGAAAAAGGCTCCAAAGTTACAATGGAGGAATTACCAGGTTTTTCCTTGTCCTTATCCTTGCCTAAGTCGTCAACCGAAGGTCTAATTAATTTCGCCATAAGACGAAGGATTTATGATTCGTCCAGGTAGCCCCCCACCCACCATGGAGCCACATTTAGAGGACAGTGATATCCCATACAGGGCTGCCCTAGGGGTACCACCCAGATATACACCCACCCTCAGTGCTTAAGGCGTCATGATGTCCGTCGAGATCAGACCCAGCACTAAGAGCAGGGTTTGACATGTAAACTTTCCCCCCGCTCGACCACGTTAGGTACTCGAGTTCTACGGGTGAGGTGGCATGCCAACCATCCTCACCCTCCACCAAATCCAATGAGTAAGTCCAAATCATGTCCAAAACCAATCCAAAAGTCATCAACATAAAATCTGTACCTTATAGGGGGAGGAAGCAGAAGGATGATAAGTTTTAGTAAAAGGAAAAGAGCTGACTCATTTAGTTGGATCAACAGCTGGGCACCAAGGTCCAGCGAGAAAGCAGTTCCCACCAGGCATCAGGGCCCAGCTGCTGAACCCTAAGCCCCCCATCCTCGGCAAGGCTTCAGCATCTGGGGGGGATATGTGTTACACACACACACACACACATATATATATATATATATA